>NC_140165.1:28697222-28767222 GCF_963971535.1 Notolepis coatsorum
GCAAGAGAGAGAGCGAGAGAGTACTCCCGTTCTACAGTCAATATACAGTGTTAACGCTGCACAGACCCAGCAATGCCCCTGACCCTCCACCAGAGCAAGGCCAGAGAGAGAGAGAGAGAGAGAGAGAGAGAGAGAGAGAGAGAGAGAGAGAGAGAGAGAGAGAGAGAGAGAGAGAGAGAGAGAGAGAGAGAGAGACACATTGGAAAGAAACAACCCAAAACCAGAGCAAATTGAAATGCTATTTGGCCCTAAACAGAGAGTACACAGTGGCAGAATACCTGAGCACTGTGACTGACCCAATACTAAGAAGATCCTTGACTAGGTACAGACTCAGCGAGCACAGCCTAGCCATCGAGAAAGGCCGCCATAGGCAGACCTGGCTCCCAAGCGAAGACAGACCCACTGCACACAAGATGAGGTGGAAACCGAGTTCCACTTCTTAACAACCTGCCCACTATACCAAGACATATACTTCCCACAAATTGCAAACACCCAAAGAGACTTTGAAAACATGGACAATAACTCAAAACTCCCATACCTACTGGGAGAAATACAAGAATGTGAAATAAAGCCCATTTGAATTGAAGAGAGAGATAGATAGAGCATGTCTGTGTGTGTTAGAAAGAGAGAGATAGAGAGAGAGCATGTCTGTTTGTGTGTGTGTGTTAGAGAGAGAGCATGTATATGTGTGTTAGAAAGAGAGAGAAATATATAGAGAGAGAGCATGTCATTTTGTGCGTTAGAGAGAGATATAGAGCATGTCTGTGTGTGTTAGAAAGAGAGAGAGAGAGCATGTGTGTTTGTGTGTTAGAGAGAGATAGCATGTCTGTGTGTGTGTGTGTGTTAGAGAGAGAGCATGTATGAGAGAGATAAGCAAGACAGCTAAGATGAGCCCCTAAAGGATATTCAACTTTTAATGGAAGAACAAAACAGAAGGAAAAGATAACTTCACAAAGGCAACATGAATATACATAGATCCAAAAGGACAAAGATCAACACTTAAATCCAAAGAGAAGAGGGTCTATACCAGAGAAAACAAAGTAGCAAGGAGCCAACGGACGACATCAGCTAAATAGGCTAACTGCAAATAGAGTAGCCAGGTACTGACACCAGGTACACACCGTTAGCTACAAAAGCTAGCCGGCCCGTTTGGCTCAATATAACCTTAGCTACGTTAGCTAGCCGGCCTGCCTTGGCTCAATATAACATTAGCTACAACAGCTAGCCGGCCCGTTTGGCTCAATATAACGTTAGCTACGTTAGCTAGCTGGCCCGCTTGGCTCAATATAACATTAGCTACAACAGCTAGCCGGCCCATTTGGCTCAATATATTGTTAGCTATGTTAGCTAGCCGGCCCGCTTTGGCTCAATATAACATTAGCTACAACAGCTAGCCGGCCCGTTTGGCTCAATATAACGTTAGCTATGTTAGCTACCCGGCTCGCTTGGCTCAACATAACGTTAGCCAACATAACGTTAGCCTTAGCCACGATAGCTAGCCGGCCCGAGAGAGAGAGAGAGAGAGAGATATATCCACGGCGGGAATAGAATAGAGTGCATTAAAAACTCACCAAACGTCCAAGAGGATGGAGACAACCGCGTGGAGTTGACGAAGTTCATCTGCCGGACGACCGTCCTCTTCATCTTGGCATAACAATGCTGCACGCGCTCTCTCTAGGTTAGCTAACGCTAGTTAGCCTTTAGCTAAGCTAGCTACTAGCCGACATGGCTATCCCGACTGAACCACACGTTAGCACTCGATATTATAACGTAGCTAAAGCTAACTAGCTGTCCCTGCCTTTAGCTAAGCCGACATGGCTAGTCTGACTGAACTGTCTAACATGCAACAACTTTCATCTTCAGTCCATCTGCCGAACGACCGCCCTCTTCGTATTGGCTGGCATAAGCATAACCTCCAATGCTGCACGCGCGAAATAGTCAAACGCAGCTGACGCACGCCGGCCGACTGTACACATGTAACCCCTCCCTTCGTTGAAACCAATAGTATGTCTGCTGCAGAGCCCCAGAGCTCCAATAGTGAGTATGTCTGCTGCAGAGCCCCAGAGCTAGGAACAAGTCAGACACATTCTACAAACGTGTCTAATGTGAAATATATAAGCATATAAGCAAAACTAGATTTTAGATCTGTGATGAAAAAGGGCCTCGCGGGAAGGGGGGCCTCGCAAAAAAAAATAATAATAATAATAAAAAAAATAAATAAAAATTAAAAAAAAATAAAAAATTGCGAGGCCCCCCTTCCCGCGAGGCCCTGTGCGACCGCACTGCTCGCACACACCCTGAGGCGGCCCTGACTACTACTACTACTACTACTACTACTACTACTACTACTACTACTACTACTACTACTACTACTACTACTACTACTCAGGGGCGTAGCTGGGGGGGGGGGGGGTAGCTTAGGATGATTCCAAGGGCCCAGCACTGGGGGGGGCCCAATATTTTTTTTTTCTTTTTTTTTTTTTTTATCACTCAGGTGTATTATTGATGCTCTCATTGATACTATGTTTGTTTCTGAAGTGTGTGTGTGTGTGTGTGTGTGTGTGTGTGTGTGTGTGTGTGTGTGTGTGTGTGTGTGTGTGTGTGTGTGTGTGTGTGTGTGTGTGTGTGTGTGTGTGTGTGTGTGTGTGTGAGATATATAGAGAGAGAGGGGGGGCTTTGGTAGACTATTGCATTGGTCCATTCATTGAAGATGAACGCAATGCGACATCCTTTACTAGGCTCACCCACCAACAGTGCAGGTGCTGAACTGCTGATCCGAATGTATAGGTAAAAATCATATTATGCGTTTTCATCAATAAAGAAATGGGCAAAAAAAATTACGCGCGCTCGCATTCACTGGGGGCCTACAAATACATTCTTTCATGGGGCTCAGAATCTGGAGCTACACCCCTTACTACTACTACTACTACTACTACTACTACTACTACTACTACTACTACTACTACTACTACTACTACTACTACTACTACTACTACTACTACAGTATTCACAACTACTACTACTACTACTACTACTACTACTACTACTACTACTACTACTACTACTACTACTACTACTACTACTACTACTACTACAGTATTCACAACTACTACTACTACTGTAACTACTACTAATATATTTCTGTGAATCTCTTTACATTTTGTTCGCCTGGTCCTGACCAGAGCCTTTCACTCTGAAAGGTGAGAGAACCTGGCTGATGCTCGATAGAAGTGGTCCGATGAGTTTTGATTATATGACGTTATATTACTGTAATTCCATAGAAGATAAGTCATAGAAGAGTGTCCCGTCCTCCACTGAGCTAGTTTGACAGTTTGAGCCTGAAGTATCTGTGAGCCAATCAGTCACGACTGTCAGATTTAGAGCACATATTTTAGTTATGGCGGTCTAGCTCGCTAGGCAATCATTTGGTTGCCAATAGAAAAAGATTTACCACCTAATAATATAACATGGTTGATTTAGATTGTTGATTTCAACAATGTTTGAGAGTAGAATTACGTCTAATTTGAAATGGCCATACAATTAATCAAGTTTAAATAAAGATTGAATGAACTAATGAACACCCATCTGAATGAAAGATGGGTCCTCTCAACTGGCCAACTGAACAACCCATTGAGAGTGTGGTAACCCATTGAGAGTGTGGTAGCTCATTGAGAGTGTGGTAGCTCATTGAGAGTGTGGTAACTGTAGCTAAGGGGCTAACCCTAACCCTAACCCTGACTGTATTAAATAATGAGACCGACAAATACTAAACGATTACTTAATAAATACTAAAATACACAATGGCGGACACTCTATTAACTGGGAGGGGACAGGGGTACCAAGTTGAATAATTATTACTTAATGCTTAACATAAAAACACACATGTAACATATAACATTAATGTCCCTAAGCTAAATACAATTTAGATGCAATAGACTAGGCAGAATTTCAGAAAATGTGCTTGTATAAAGTGCTGAAGGCATTTTGTGTTTATTTTTGGTACACAACATTTCTAGGGGTATTAAGGGGTGCTGAATCCAAATTTGCTGTATACCAAGCTCAAAAATGTCAAATAAGGCCTCAAAATTGAGAAATCCAACATGGCCGCCAGCACCAGGCCCTCTCTCCACAAAAACAGGTGCTAAACCCACAGTTTTTATTCTACTGACATGAAACTTTGCACAGAACATCTGCACCTATGGAGGAAGAGAGTAGGAATATAGCTGGGGTGCAACCATGAGTAACAGGGTGTTTTTGACTGTCTAACTGTAATCTTTGTATAGGTGAGGATAAAAAAAATGACATTTATTCAGTGTTTGCAGGAATACGACAGCAATTTGGTAATAACTGTACAGTGTAGGACACCAACATTAGAATCCCCCAAGTCTTAGCTTTCTTCAGGCACCAAGTTTATGCAAGTAGCTCTTATAGATCTGGATATATAAGCATTTTAATGTAAGCATGCTGTTTTAGGCGAATTTTCTAAAAATAAATGGTGGGGCTTAATGAGTTAAGTGTGACTACACAAGGTACAAACCTGAATTAAATGTGCTTTTGTAAGTTTTCTTACATACATCAACAAGGACGTAGTCACACCGGAGATTCAAGAATCCATACTTGGCGCAGAACACCTTGGACAGGCACAACTGAACATGTTTGTGGACAAACGTTTGTGTGAACCTCCAGATAGTGACCAGCAGCACCTGAACCTGAAATCACCCATTCGAAAGAACAAAGCCAAGACATTTGCCTCTTTGTATGAAGTTGTGCAACTTTCCAAGAACAAGCAAAACACCATCAAAGTGGACAGGCAGATTCTACAAAGGCTCATCACAGCTTACAGAGCAGGTCGTAAGGTAGACCTTGACAATATCCTCCAGCATGAGCTCATGCCCATCACGCCATCTCTGGCCACAACTAACGGGAGTCTACATTCCACCAACAAGTCTGTGTTAGCAAATATACTGACGAAACAAGTTAAAACCCCTGCAGATCTTACTCTTCAGGGACCCAGCTGCCTGGTCATTGATGGCCAAGCTCTGGTAATGGCACTCGGAAAGCCACTTGACACTACAACATTTGGTGACTATGCCAACAAGTTCACTGACACCATGTTGAAGATGGGAGCAAAATACCAGAGGGTAGATGTCGTCTTTGACAGATACCATGACCAATCCATCAAAACAGGCACAAGGGTGAAACGCAAACAGCGCCACAGACCAGTACGTCGTGAAATCAAAAACAAGTCTGTTCCACTTCCTGCCGATTGGTCGAGCTTCATGGCCCTTGAAGACAACAAATCAGATATCGCTCAACTACTCTCAAACCACCTGATGGAACACAGCCCGGATGATGAACCTGTAGTTGTAGTATCAGAGAGGTTTGCTGAAGCGACAACTGTCAAGTCAACAGATCCAGATCTTGAAGTCTCCTCTCTGAGTGCTGACCATGAGGAAGCTGATACACGTCTGATTTTCTCATCCAGGCTCCAGTGGAAACAATCGTCGTGTCAGCGCGTGACACAGATGTGCTGCTTCTACTCTTGGCTCACTATGACAGAATCCGATGTACGCATCTCTACATGAAAGCTGGATCTCTACATCTCTACATCCACCTGCAAGACTGTATACTCTAGACTGTTTGTCGTTAACAGAATTGTGAACATAATGCCTATAACAGAGAGAAAAAAAGGAATGAAGGAACAGAATAAATCACTGTAAGGACAATTGTATCATGTGTTCGAATATACTTGTACGGGAGCTGGCTATAATCTTTTAATTATCTTCTACTCTATTCTATTCAGGAAGAGTCACATGGCATGTATCGAAGCATGCAACTGTAAGAAAGTCAACAACTGCCGGAACACTGAGGAAGAGTGTGAATAAGCTGTCACTGTAAGGATTACTGTAACAAGTATTCAAACGTACAGAGGAAGATTCTGGTAAAAAGCGGGAAGGTGGAATAGCTTTCATGTTGAACAACAATTGGTGTGATCCAGGCAACGTGAAGGAGCTTTCAAACCACTGCTCCCCAAACCTGGAGTATATATCCATCAAGTGCCGGCCATTCTTTCTCCAGAGAGAATTAACGTCGGCCATTCTGATCGGAGTGTATATTCCACCACAAGCAAACACAGGCGACGCGCTCTCCAAGCTCCACAACGAGGTAAACAAGTTCCAAGCAGCTAACGTTGACGCTGCTATTGTGGTTGTGGGTGATTTCAATAGCGCTAATCTGAGAAAAGTGCTGCCAAAATTCTACCAGCATGTGACTTCTTCTACCAGAGGCGGGAATATTTTAGACCATTGCTACACGCAATTTAAGAGCGGTTAAAAATCACATGCTGCCAGTCCTTTCGGCAAGTCAGATCACGACGCCATCTTTCTTGTACCGCAGTATAAACAAAGTCTCAAGCGCATTCCTGTAGTATCGCGAGAGGTGAAGCGCTGGACGGTGGCGTCGGAGGAGACGCTCCAAGCTGCACTAGAATGTACAGACTGGGGGGTGTTCCGCGATAACACAGATAATATTAATGACTACACGGAAACAGTGCTGGACTTTGTTTGTACTTTGGTAGAAGAAACAATCCCCTCTACCACAATTAGAGTTTACCCAAACCAAAAGCCCTGGGTAGACAAATCCGTCCGTGAAGCTCTGAAGGCGCGCACCTCAGCATACAACGCCAGGCTTGTGACAGGCAACATGAATGACCACAAGGTGGTGAGATACAATGTTAGGAGGACAGTAATAGAGGCAAAAAGGCGCTACAGGGATTCAATTGAACTTCAATATGAACAGGCTGACTCTAGAGCTATGTGACAGGGCCTCAGAACGATGACAGATTACAAAGGCACCTCCCTCAAACTGAACAGTGACATCCAACTGGCAAATGATCTCAATACCTTCTATGCGAGGTTTGAGGCTGGGAATAACAGCACCAGCCTACAAACCACTGCAATGGAGGAGGGGGAGGGGCACTGCTGATGGAGACTCAGTGTTCAGGATAACAGAACATGAGGTGAGGAGGACGTTTAAGAAAGTGAATATCAGGAAGGCAGCAGGTCCGGACGGTATCCCCGGCCGCGTCCTAAAAGTCTGTGCCGACCAACTGGCCCCGGTATTCACTGACATATTTAACCTGTCCTTAGAACAGGCTGTCATCCCCACCTGTCTGAAGAAGTCCACCATTATCCCTGTACCCAAAAAATCCAAGCCAGCTTGCCTCAACGACTACCGCCCTGTAGCTCTCACCTCCATAGCCATGAAGTGCTTTGAGAAGCTAGTGAAGGGCTACATCTGTTCCTCCCTCCCCATCAACCTGGACCCCCTGCAATTTGCATACCGCCCCAACAGGTCCACGGAGGACGCCATAGCCCATGTGCTGCACACAGCAGCATCACACCTGGACAAGAGGCAGGAGAACTATGTGAGAATGCTATTCATCGACTACAGCTCAGCATTCAATACCATAGTCCCCTCCAAACTCATAGCCAAGCTCAGGGACCAGGGCTAGAACTATGACCTCTGCCAGTGGGTCTTGGACTTCCTGACGGGCAGACCCCAGGTGGTGAGAGCAGGCAACTGCACCTCCTCATCCAGCACTCTCAACATAGGGGCCCCCCAGGGCTGTGTCCTGAGTCCCCTCCTCCACTCCCTGTACACACATGACTGTGTGGCACAGCAGAACAACAACACAATCATCAAATTTGCTCACGACACAGTAGTGGTGGGCCTGATCTCTGCAAACGATGAGAGGGCCTACCTGGAAGAGGTTAAGGTTCTAGCGGGATGGTGTCAAGAGAACAGCCTCTCCCTGAACATCAGCAAAACAAAGGAGATGATTGTGGACTTTAGGAGGTCGGGGTCAGGGACTACAGTCCCCTCAGCATCGACGGGGCACCGGTTGAGAGAGAACAGTTTTAAGTACCTCGGAGTCCACATATCCGAGGACTTGACATGGACCACACACATTGACAGTGTTATCAGGAAGGCACGACAACGCCTCTACTTCCTTAGGCGCTTAAGGAAGTTCAACGTGAGTCAGAAGATCCTCAAGAACTTCTACTCATGCACAATAGAGAGCATCCTGACTGGCAATATCACCTCCTGGTTTGGGAATAGCACTGCACAAGACTGCAGCAGACTACAGAGAGTGGCCCGTTCAGCCGAACGCACAATTGAAGGTGGGCTTCCCACTCTCTAAGACATTTACAACAAGCGGTGCATGGGCAAGGCTAAGAGAATAATCAAAGACTCCAGCCACTCAAACAACTGCCTCTTTGAACTGCTGCGATCAGGCAAGCAATACCGGAGTCTCATGGCAAGCACAGAGAGACTCAGAAGGTGCTTCTATCCCCAGGCCATCAGGATGCTCAATGAATGAACAATGAACAATAAGCAAACCATCAACACACCCACAGCGCACATACACTCACTTAAATAAACAACACACTGTATCACCCACTTTACCACTTTAGACACAATTTACACTTTATATTTATATTTATATTATTGGTAAGGAAATTGCACATCATTCTCATTCCTTATTGCACCTCACCACTACAAGGTGGCACCACAAGCTAAGCTATACCTCACCATTTTTGTACCAGCTGTACATACTGTATATATAGAAACACTGAACAATTTTGTTGTTTACACTTGTTTACGTACTTGACTTTCTATTTTATACTTATTATACTTATTTTATACTATCTTCTTATTATCTAGCACATTCTCAGGAGCAACACAGAAAGAAACATTTCATGCAAAGTATTCTGTATTCTGTATGATAACTAATAAAGAAACTTGAACCTTCACTTATATTGATATGGTAAAATAATATTTTTATTTTATTATATTATAATCTATTCTATTCTATTCTGGAAAAGTGGCATTGGATGAATCATGCAACTGCAAGACACCTGCGACACCTGCCTGAATACGATTGATGACTGACAATAAA
Source organism: Notolepis coatsorum (assembly GCF_963971535.1). NCBI lineage: Eukaryota > Metazoa > Chordata > Actinopteri > Aulopiformes > Paralepididae > Notolepis > Notolepis coatsorum. The sequence continues at coordinate 28,706,185 of NC_140165.1, forward strand.
TTACTGTACCTAAGCTACTGTACGCATATTAAGGACTATCTAATTTGCATAAATGACATGTTGATTAAAAAAAATCAAGAGAAAAGAGTTTGATGAATAAATCCATGGCCTGGGATCATCCTGCTTTTCTTTCTTATTTGGTTGATGAGTTATGCATCAATAACGACCACCGTTTCTGCTATAAATATGAGTTTCAAGCAACATTTTCACAACTGATCTAAAATCAGGATATGATTTTAAATTCCTCATGTATGCAAACATATAAAAACACATTTCATTCATGTTTCTACCTTGTTTAGTCAAAAAGATATGCACTTAAATAGATTTCAGCCTGGCGCTGGCGGCCATGTTGGATTTCTCAATTTTGAGGCCTTATTTGACATTTTTGAGCTTGGTATACAGCAGATTTGGATTCAGCACCCCTTAATACCCCTAGAAATGTTGTGTACCAAAAATAAACACGAAATGCCTTCAGGGTTATGATTTTCTGAAAATTGACCCTGTCTACAACAAATGTCCGGATTATTATACAATTTATATTATATGCAACAATGTCTGAATGAATATGGGTCCTAAAGCTAATGGTACCAGGTTGTTGGAGCTCTGGATGAGGGGGGATGGTGAATAGCCAGGGGGGAGAAAGACGACGACGGAGACGATGTTCTCCGGAGTTCCTACTCCAGAGCCTGATGCAGACCCGTCGGAGACAGTCCTGTCGTCGCTGGATAGGGGGGTCTCGTACGGACCGGGTTCCTATAGGGAGGTGTAGTGGTTACGTCATTGCTGTTTCCGATCGGTCCACCTCGCAAAATTGCAACGTATTTCCCCATTGCCCATTTCTGAATCGTCTCGTTTAAAACAAATAAAGCATGAACATTTGCATGGTGTACCTTTCTGTGGGTATTCATCCACAATCTATAGCTCAACATGAAAATATTCACAATTAATCGTAAAAAAAATCGCGGAATTGTATTTCAACCAAAAATGCTTAAACAATAATGTTAGTGATAGAAGGGAACTTATTTTGTGCAAAAATGGAAAGCTTTCCAATATTCCTGAGGCAGAATTGTCACAATAGCCGATAATCCATTTTCCCAATGATAAATCCCTATACGGGTGGACCTCGCAGGCGGTCCAAAGTGACGTCAGACTACACCTCCCTATAGTCCAATGCCCGAACTTCGGGTTCCGTAGCTAGCTAGCCTTTTATGCTAGGGCTAACCAGCACACAGTCCGCAGTAGCTAGATTAATCCAGACGCAGCCAAACTCAGCCCAACGTCTCTTTGCCGTACTTTGCTATCTGCACGTCGGCAGATCTATATCGGAGTACGTTACTCCACTTCTCCCAAACTATATTACGCTGCCGTTTACATCTCGTAGTTCACCAATGTTTCAATTACAGCTCACTAGCAAACCAGCTCTCTCGTAATACACACTGTAGCTTTTTTCCTCCCGCACCAACACTGGGCATTTCCATACAATACACAGGTGCGTGGGCTCACGCTGTCTACAGTGTGATAAATAAAAGGAACGTATGAAAAAGGCAAATTATAAAATACTCTCAGGTAAATAAACAGCACAAATTATATCTTATACAAATAAACAACATGGCATATAAGGTAGGAAATAATAAATGTGGACTTTATGTGATAGCCTAATATCTACCACTGACTTCTGATGAACTGAGTCTAATAATTTATCTGGACCTTCAGAACAGTAACCCATTGAGAGTGTGGTAACTCATTGAGAGTGGTAACTCATTGAGTGTGGTAACTAATTGAGAGTGGTAACTCATTGAGAGTGTGGTAACTCATTGAGAGTGGTAACTCATTGAGTGTGGTAACTAATTGAGAGTGGCACTGGTAACTCATTGAGAGTGTGGTAACTAATTGAGAGTGATAACTCATTGAGAGTGTGGTAACTCATTGAGAGTGGTAACTAATTGAGTGCAGTAACTAATTGAGAGTGGTAACTCATTGAGTGTGGTAACTAATTGAGAGTGGTAACTCATTGAGAGTGGTAACTAATTGAGTGTGGTAACTAATTGAGAGTGGTAAGGTAACTCATTGAGAGTGTGGTAACTAATTGAGAGTGATAACTCATTGAGAGTGTGGTAACTCATTGAGTGTGGTAACTCATTGAGAGTGGTAAGGTAACTCATTGAGAGTGTGGTAACTAATTGAGAGTGATAACTCATTGAGAGTGTGGTAACTCATTGAGTGTGGTAACTAATTGAGAGTGGTAACTCATTGAGTGTGGTAACTAATTGAGAGTGGTAACTCATTGAGAGTGGTAACTCATTGAGTGTGGTAACTAATTGAGAGTGGTAAGGTAACTCATTGAGAGTGTGGTAACTAATTGACAGTGATAACTCATTGAGAGTGTGGTAACTCATTGAGTGTGGTAACTCATTGAGAGTGTGGTAACTAATTGAGAGTGGTAACTCATTGAGAGTGTGGTAACTCATTGAGAGTGGTAACTCATTGAGTGTGGTAACTAATTGAGTGTGGTAACTAATTGAGAGTGGTAAGGTAACTCATTGAGAGTGTGGTAACTAATTGAGAGTGATAACTCATTGAGAGTGTAGTAACTCATTGAGTGTGGTAACTCATTGAGAGTGTGGTAACTAATTGAGAGTGGTAACTCATTGAGAGTGTGGTAACTCATTGAGAGTGGTAACTCATTGAGTGTGGTAACTAATTGAGTGTGGTAACTCATTGAGAGTGGTAACTCATTGAGTGTGGTAACTAATTGAGTGTGGTAACTAATTGAGTGTAGTAACTAATTGAGAGTGGTAACTAATTGAGTGTGGTAACTAATTGAGTGTAGTAACTAATTTAGTGTGGTAACTAATTGAGAGTGGGTGGTAACTCATTGAGTGTGGTAACTAATTGAGTGTGGTAACTAATTGAGAGTAACTCATTGAGAGTGTGGTAACTCATTGAGAGTGGTAACTAATTGAGTGTGGTAACTAATTGAGTGTGGTAACTAATTGAGTGTAGTAACTAATTGAGAGTGGTAACTCATTGAGTGTGGTAACTCATTGAGTGTAGTAACCAATTGAGTGTAGTAACTAATTTAGTGTGGTAACTAATTGAGTGTAGTAACTAATTAAGAGTGGGTGGTAACTCATTGAGTGTGGTAACTAATTGAGTGTGGTAACTAATTGAGAGTGTGGTAACTCATTGAGAGTGTGGTAACTCATTGGGAGTGTGGTAACTAATTGAGTGTAGTAACTCATTGAGTGTAGTAACTAATTGGGAGTGAGGTAACTCATTGGGAGTTTAACATTTACTGTTATAAATTAAACAGTATATACGAAGGTGCAGATGAGGGTCTGTATGCCCTATTGGTCATAATATACGTTACAATAAATATATATATGTCACAATATACATGTATACAATATGATGTTGATCGGTATCATCATTTCTGAATTTCTTTCCTAGACTTGTGTTAAATCTTTGGAAATACAGGTACATCTATGTGTGTATGTTTTTGTTTTGTTCTATGTTGACCCCAGGAAGAATAGCTGTTGCCTAGGTGACAGCTAATGGGAATCCGGTTAAACAAATAAAGAAATTAATGTGGTCCTGGTGTGGTAGAGAGGCTATTGCATGACGGCAACAGGCCGGTCGTCTGGCCATCTGTCACTGCAGCTGAGCCCGTGTCTGAGGCCACAGCCATGATGTTTTTTAATCAAACTGCATTCTTTATGACTCAGAGGAACTCAGCCAGGCTACTGAACAAGTCTGTCTTTTTTCTTTTTTTGTAATCCAAAAACATTCACACACGGCTAGGAGCTTCCATAGGCCAAGTGTGCTCTTCAGAGCATACACCTCAGCTACCAGAGGACCTCTTGAGACGAACATTGCAGATAAGCCGGAGTGTTTGACAGGGGAAAACGGTCTTTCTGCCTTTATCAATCTCAAACAGGGAGCTCTTTTCTCTTTTATTTTTTTATTTTTACACCATTATTCAGCGAGCTAACTGATAAGGTGTAGAGAACCCAGAGTGGCGTAAAAGACATATTCTGCTAGTATGTCCAGATATATAGAGCCTATCCAGTCTGTCCAGATATAAAGAGCCTATCCAGTCTGTCCAGATATAAAGAGCCTATCTTGTCTCACATTCACCCATTCACTCACACACCAATGGCAGAGACAACCATGCAAGGTGCCGACCTGCTCATCGGGTGCAGTTATGGGTTAAGTGTCCTGTTCAAGGACATTTTGACATGCTGCCAGGTGGAGCTGGAGTCAAACCGGGAACCTTCCGATTACCAGACGACCGCTCTACCACAGCTCTCTCACCCTCACTCAAGGCTGACTCGAGCAAGATAGCGGCGGTTCAGTGACGCTGGTGACTCCGCCTTAAGCTATCTAGTGTTCTATATATATCTATGCTCCAAACTACCTGGCGTTCTATCGCCATGCTCCAGTGGTCACCAACCTTTTTAAGCCCAAGATCACTTTTATTTTTTTTGGTGAAGGCAAGATCTACCTATTGAAGCGTTGAGAGAAAAAGACAGCCAAGATTGTACTTTAAACTAAATTACTTTTATTTGCCTGTATTCTAATTACATGCAATGCTTTGGTCCAACATTAACATATTTACAATTAGCATTTTATAAAGTAGAACTGTAATATGTACTTTCCCAGTCAGTGCTAAGTGCAGTCCTATATGCAGCATCACTTTTCACATCAAAACAAAAGTAGAACTGTAATGTGGACCTTCTCCTATTAATTAACATTGCCAAACATATTTACAATTAGCATTTTATAAAGTAGAACTGTAATGTGTACTTTCTCAGTCAGTGCTAAGTGCAGTCCTCTTATGCAGCATCACTTCTCACATCAAAACAAAAGTAGAACTGTAATGTGGACTCTCATATTATTAACATTAGAAAATGCTAATTGTAATATGTTTGTCAAAGTAGAACTGTAATATGTACTTTCTCAGTCAGTGCTAAGTGCAGTAATCTTATGCAGCATCACTTTTTACATCAAAACAAAAGTAGAACTGTAATGTGGACTCTCAGGGAAAGATTAAAAAAAGATTTTTATTTTTTATTTTTTTTTACATTTTTTTTTTCAGGGAAAGATCAGGGAAGGTCTCAAAGATCAAGATCGACGGGTTGGTGACCAAGACAAACTCTAACCTTAACCAACTTCGAAAGAGCGCCTAAGCTTAACCAGTGTAGAAACTTGCGGTCCCACGATTGGGCGTACATGTCACATGACCAGAAATGACCTGGCCAATCAGAGACGCGGAAACGCAGTTCTGTTGTAGAAGGCATTCAGGCGTTTGGGCCCTACATTAACAAAGAATCTGTTGAACCCTTCTGCTACCTAATTTTTCTTACATACTGACTTTCCCAATGAATGTAGAGTGGATGGGTTAGTGTTGGAGAGTCAAACCATATATTTAAACAAATATATACTCACACAGTTTAAAACCTGAGAATATGATCCATCCATACTCCTTCCCGCTGCATATGGTGCAAATAGTTTCATACGTTAGGGCTGGGGGTCGATCTCGAAGAGAAACAATTCTTCAGCTCCTGACATTTGGGAATCGAGAGTTGTTTCCAACCAGTGGAATCGACTCCCATAATGGAATCAACTCCACTGGATTGTGTGGAGATTCCCGTGTGCACTTTGTTAAACAAGTGAACTGATCAGAGGCGAGTATCTCCCACACTCCAGGAATGTAGTGTAGAGGGCAAGACAGAGAGAAAACACTGTCCTCCACGAGAAGCTGGTCTCAGTGGGAAAAGGCATTTTTCTATTATATAATTGCCCCTTTTGACCAAATGAACCATTCTGTTTTGTCAGTAATTTTCCACTGACTTGATATGAGAGGAAAACGACGATCAAGATACAAAAATATATTTAAAAAATAATAATTGCAATTATTCTGCTTGATATTGTGATCGCCATTATTAATTATGATTAATTGAATTACAAACCTTTATTAATCCCAACATTTAAATAATTTTTACTGGCAATTTTGCCTACTTTTTACAGCTTGTTATTAACCCAAATAATGATGGACTTGGACCGCCATTTACCGGCAAATGGTTACTGTTGTTTTTAGTCCATATCGTGCCTTGCATATATTTTATTAGGAATGTGTGAAGGAACATGTGATGTGGCTAAAGGGACATATTGTGAAAATTGCCTTTTATCTTGATCAAATGAACGTTTACAAGATCATGGCTTGCGCGTAAATCGTATCTTTTCTACCTAAAGTTGAATCTAAATAACGGTAAGATTGCGATGCTATTGCTGGATCTTGAGTCATATTTGACCTTCAAAATCTAGTCTGAAAGTTGGATCTGAATTTCGTTTGACATACAGGCTCGTGCACCACTGCTAGATGTTAATAATAAATTATCGTATTTGTACCATAAAAGCAGCTTGCTCGTTACAGGCACAGAAACAGCCCGTTGAGAACAGGACTGAAACAGAGAGGTATATATAGAGGCTGCTAGAGTGCATAATCTGAGTGTTGTTTTTTTTCAGCCCCGAAAGACCGATAATAAATTAGTAATTTTCATTGATAATCAAAGGGGACATATTTTAGTAATTTTAAATTACCTGAAATGCAGGAGATTAACAGGAGAAGTTTGTTTGTAACCTTTATTTTTTTTTTACTCGAAGGACATTGAGGTTTCCCTCATTTACAATGACGACGAGTTTACACACACATGAGCAACACAATGAAAATATTAAAAAAAATAGAAGAAACTAAAAACAATTGCAATTTGACAAACAGAGATTTAACACCAGATGTTTAAAAGCAGAAGCAGATGGGAGGACCTCTAACTTTAGGGTTTGTTGAAGAGCGTTCCATGTGTTGGGGGCATCAATAAAACAATGCTGTCTTGCCCAGATCCGAACGCGCTTGTGGAACCCTAAGAGTAAGCCAGCTGTTGGATCTGGTCTGATAAGCACCAAGACTCCAATCCAGCAAGGATGATATATAAGGAGGGTGTTTACCACTAATGGCTTTGAAGATGAACAAGTACCAGTGGTAACTGCGCCTCTGAGAAAGAGAGGGCCAGCCCACCTTTTCATAAAGAATGCAGTGGTGAGTATTATAACTGTCACCAGTGATAAATCTAATAGCGGAATGATATACAGAGTTCAATTGCTTCAACGTAGATGCAGCTGCATGCCTATAGATAACATCACCATAGTCCGACTAAGACTGACAAGAATACCGCATCTACAACTCTCTTCCTACTGAGCAAAGGGAAGCTAGACCGGTTTCGGAATATAAAAAGCCAACCTTCTGCCGAAGCTTGGAGGCGAGGCTGTCAATATGAGTTTTGAATGAGAGCTTCTCATCGAGCCATAGCCCAAGATATTTGTAATCGGTAACTCTCTCTATAGAAGAGCCATCAATAGTAGATATGAGAAGTTTAGTAAAGTCCACATTTTTAGCTCTTGAGAATATAATACATTTAGTTTTCATCGAGTTAAGGACAAGCTTGAGCTGAGAAAGGGTGTCCTGCAATGAATTAAAAGCGAGCTGCAAGTTGACGGTAGCAGCCTGCGGGCTATCCGCAATACAGTAAAGAATAGTGTCATCTGCATACAAATGGGCTTGGCAACCGGTTAGTGAAGAGACTAGCTCATTAATGTAGACAGTAAAAAGTACAGGCCCCAACACCGAACCCTGGGGGACACCTTTTGTAACAGTTAAGAATTCCGAATTGCCATGTGATGATTTTATACATTGACGTCGGAGAGGTAGGTAGTCACGAAACCATGCAGAAGCACCCATATCCAAGCCGATATCGGACAGCTTTTTTAAAAGCAGGTGGTGATCGACCGCGTCGAAGGCTTTTGAGAGGTCGACAAAGAGGGCCGCGCAGTGCTTCCTCCTATCCAAGGCCGAGACTATATTATTGGTTACAAGAGTGATAGCAGAGATTGTACTATGGCCAGGTCTGAAACCGGATTGGTGAGGACTAAGAATAGAGTGGCTTGAAAGGAAGCACTTCAATTGCGAACTGACTAAGGTCTCAAGTACTTTGGCCAAGCAAGGAAAGGTGGAGATTGGACGATAGTTATCCAGATTATCTCTACCACCCCCCTTGTGTAAAGGGATGACTGGTGCAGACTTCCAGTTCAGTGGGAATGAAATTGATAGATAAAAAATGTGAGTTAACGGCTCTCTAATAATTGGCACAGCCAATTTTATGGAAGAAGAGTCCAATTGATCCTCGCCCGTCGATGATTTAGGGTCTATGGATTCTTTTTGTATTTTATTTTTTTATTATTTTTTAAACAAACACATAAACAAACATGACAACACACGATTAGATATACAAGCATTGTAAAACAGTGTACATCAGTTAACTCACCGTTTGGATAATGTCTTATACAAGATATACCCCTAATACCTGCTATCTATTCCCCTACACACATATGCTCTTGCTCGCACCCCCCGCCCTGGACCCCCCAATGGATAATCCATCCATTATCCTTCGCTCCTAACCAGACACTACCATTAAATGCTAGCTTTTATTCTCTCCACCACTTCTAACCACATTGTCAATTTGGATTCATTGAGACCCAAAATTCTTGCTGTAGATATTTCTAGATAAATCACATCGAGATATGTAAGAATCCAGACCTTTCGGCACATTTTTTCTGGTTGAAACCATCGTGATGCTATCAGTTTTTTAGCGACTGTAATACCAGATAAAACCAATCTCTTTTGCTGTATAGGTACTGCATATTCAAAAACATCATTCAGCAGTAATATAGAGGGGTGTACAGGTATATTCAGAATTAAGAGATTTGATAATTGCTGGGTCACTTCTTCCCAGAATATCTTAACTGGTGGGCAGTCCCAATACATGTGCATAAATGTCCCCTCGTCCCCATTTGTACATAAGGAGCATTTGGAGTCTTGTTTAAGACCCATTCTGTTCAGTCTTATAGGAGTCAAGTATGTCCTATGAATATAGTTAAGATTGATTTGTTGATGGTCCGGGTTCCTTGATGCAAGTCGAACATTTGCCCAGGCTTCTTGCCAATCAAAATCTTTTTCTAGGTCTGGTATATCCCTCCTCCAAACAGAGTCTAGGTGGAGGGTTTCATACGAAGCCGTTAGTAATTGATGATAAAAATCTGATACAAAACCTCTCGATGTCTCTCTTTCATAGACAAATTTGTGGTATCTGTGGTGTGCAATTGGTATCCTTAATGGAACACCGTGAGTCTTCAAACATAACAATAATTGTGCGTAAAAAAGATATGTGGAACCGGTGAGATACATTTTTTTTCTATTTCATCATAGCTACAAATACCCTGTTTGTTGAAAACATCTCCTAATGTATGTATGCCTTGCTTTTCCCATCTAGGGAATCGTATAGGTCGTTTTCTAATCAGGAGTGCATTGTTATTGAATAAGGGAGTATGATTATGCCATTTATGTGGATTAGAATATTTTTTTTGTGTTTCACGCCATATCCGGATCGCATGTGTAATTATGGGGCCAAATTTCAGTTCGCATTGCTTAATTGATATTTTGGTGTATACTATGTCCTGCAGTCTCTGTGGTGCTACTATATTTACTTCTACATTTCTCCAGGATACTGATGCTTGGGGTTCAAACCAGGTTGTCAGTGGTCTTAAAGTGTACGCCTTAAAATAGTGGAAAAAATTTGGGATTGCCATCCCTCCGTCGGCTTTGTTTCTCTGTGCGGTGGATCTTTTTATACGTGGTGGTTTGTTATTCCAAATAAATGTATATGCGGAAGAGTGTAATTTTTTCCAGTAACCATCTGGAGGGGGTAACGGAAGCATTGAGCTGATGAAGTTGATTCTAGGTAAGACATCCATCTTAACTATTGAAACCTGTGCCTGTACTGAGTTTTTAAGTTTTGACCACCTGTCAAGGTCGTATTTGATTTTATTTTGGATTTCTATGTAATTGTGTTTCACCGTTTGGCTTATGGTAGGGAATACTTCAACTCCCAAGCATCTAAAGTGTTTAACCATTGGTATTTCTTCTGGACGACTTGTATTCTTTGCAGGGGCGTTCAGTGGAAGGAAAGCCGACTTTGGCCAGTTTACTTTAAATCCCGATAGGTCGCCAAAGTCATTAATCAACTTGAGAAGATGAGGCATTGCGGTGTTAGGGTTTTGCATGAACAGTATTACGTCGTCCGCATATAGACTAATTTTGTGTTGTGTGCCCTTGATTACGATTGGTTCTATGATTTGGGATTGTCTTATATTTTGTGCTAAAGGTTCTAGTGATAAATCGAATAGTCCGGGACTAAGAGGGCAACCCTGTCTAGAAGAGCGTGATACCGGAAATATTCCGGAGGTGATTATACCTGTTGTAATCATGGCCGATGGGTCTTTGTATAATAGGGTCTATGGATTCTAAAACTTTGAAGACCTCCGAAGATGTAAACGGTCGAAAGGAGAAACGAGGGACATGATTCATGGGGAGAACATCATCAGAGACCTCCAGGGGAGGGAGACCTGGAAACAACCTATCAAATAGTGTTTATTAAAAGCAAGGCGAATGTCATTCGGATCAGAGATCATGCAGTAATTTATTGTAATACTAAGGGGCAGAGTGTTAGAAGGCGGATTCTTTGTCAAATTAACTGCACCCCAGAACTTGGCAGGATTAGAATAGGAGGTGGTTACAAGATTTAAAAAGTAATCCGTTTTAGCTTTAGACCATTACAGGCTAAACCTGAGTGTTGGCAGGTATGGAATTATGTTTAATAGCCTAACGTTACCCCTGTGGTCCAGTAGGGGTCGCTGTTGACCATCCGCTCAACATCCGTTCATTGCACACAAAATAATCCCAAATGCACTTTTTTTTAGAAGCACAGTGAACAGTTTTCAGTTATTTAAATGTATTCACTAACATTGTTCCAGTCTACCGACGTAAACAAGTGTGATTGGTCAGAACATGTGCCTGAGGAATGGGTAGCGTTTGATTTGATGTAGAAGAGCATACGGTCAAAATGGAACCCATCAATATCGCAGTCGATCACTTTTAATTAATTGCGGAAGCGAAAATCGAGATCACTATTAACTAGAGGTGGGCATAGATTAATTTTTTTAATCTAGATTAATCTATCTGCAATTCTGGATTTAATCTAGATTAATCTAGATTAAAATGGCTAAAAAAAAAAAATACTGCCGAAGGCATTCAAAATATGTGTGTTCTACCCAAATAATGACCAGAAGTAAGTCCTTACTTTTTCTTTCCTCCTTATGTTTCTCAGGCCAGGTGGCCCATTACACCATGAGCCCATCTCCCGTTTCCAAAATGCATTACAGACTGTTTGAAAAAGCTGTTTTGCTATGATAATTGGTAATGAAATATCAAAATAATGTTCAATAAGATGTACTTGTGTTTAATAAGTTGTTTTATTCAGAAGTTAACACAAATAAATAATATTACCAGTACAGTACAGTATCTAGCACTCTCAGGAGCAAAACAGAAAGAATCATTTCAAACTTGAACTATGTGACATGGCTTGAATCAACTGCTCCAGTGGAGTTGCTCAGTGGCCAATGGTGTCAACTGTGGTTGTACTGGGCAGCTCCCAGGTGTGAATGGAACTGTGTGAATGTGAAGCAGGGCGTTCCTGAAAAAGAGCATCTGTGCTCGGCGAACCTACCCTGGGTAAATAAAGGTAAAAAATAAAAATAAATGATTTTTTTTTTTTTTTTTTTTTTTGATTAATGCGTTAATTATATTATCGCGCGATACTAGTATAGCGTTAACGCAGCACGTTAACGCCGTTAACGGCCCAGCTCTACTATTAACTCATTCAGCGCCAATCACGAGTATAGCCGGGTTTTGTTCGTTTTTTCTTTTATTAGCTATATCCATACATTTTTCATCCATCCAGCCTGATGTTATCATTGGGAATGGGTCTGAGCTCGCAAAAGGGCAAATACCGCCGTCTGCGCCTTCCAGCCGGTATTGCACTCTATTAGAAATGGTGTAGTTTCTTTTCTGGGCCGATCTAAGCCGTGCGGGCGGGGTTTAAATACTCGCGTTTACAACGTTACATCTGCGATGCTGCCCCCCCCCCCCCCCTTCACAGTGTATGGCAGCCATTGAGCCTGCATAGCCCAAGGTTGGGTGCTACCAGTGGTGGTGAACAGTGATGCCAGTAACGCGTTACTAAGTAACGTTTGTAACTGAGGGGTACAATTCCCTGACTGTATTAATCAAGTATTGATATCATTAAATCACTACCGTCTTGTACATTACTGGCCAATACCGTACAAAGGTATTTTAGATGACAACACTTCCACAATAACAGGTTTCCACACAAATACTCATTTAGAATATTTATTACATCAAGAATATTGTTACATTACTTAGATTGCGCTTATAAGGCAAAGAATGTGCAGTCAAATCAATAATGAATATTAAGTAATTAGATCTAGGGATATTCTGGGAAAGGGGGTACTACCGGTTGTAAGCCAGCAGAGGGAGGCAAAGCTCTATGCAAGTCAATGGTTCACGGAGGCGATATCACCCCTGGAGCAGCGGGGAAAGCAGCCTGGTCCCAGGGTGCGTGTCGTGCAGGTGAAAGCCGTGGTGCCTCTGGTACGACAGAGACGGGCTTGAGTGATGTCCCCACGGGCACGTAGATCCCACAGCAGTGGGTGTAGACGGTTCTCTGCTTCCAGCAGCTTGGTGAAGAATGAAGAATAATAATCCTTGCCCGAAAGTGGCACTGCTGGCGGGGTGTAAATCCTCCGTGGTGCTGCTGGTCCAGTGTAGATATCCTCCGGTGCGGTAGTGCACGGTTGAACTTGACGTTACTATCCTTATTAGCACGCGGTAATAAATGCTCTATGTAGACGCACAATTACCCACTTCACGTGGTCTTTGACTCGTAATGAAGGTTTACTAATAAATAGCGAACGATACGTTAAACGAACGTACTAGGATAATACGAGGCTCTATCTTGGGGCAATGCGAGCCCTGCTCTGCCCACGTTGCGTAGTGGGTGAGACGTTGCTTGGATAACTGGAACTGAACGAGACTGAACGGGACAAGGGACTAAGAGGCTAAGAGAAAGTTCTACTTTACTTGCGCCATATATATATGCGCTGTGAACAAATAGTACCATTCGTATTTCAGTAGCCGTATTCATGGGCAGAAGCTGGGCATGTACAGACATATCTCGTCGGTACCTTTGAAGTCAGCTCTAGGGGGTAAGGCAGTGGCGCCAGGGGATCGCTTCCAATAGGAGAACGAATATTATGGTCTGTTCTGCTACCAGGTAAAGGGATATTCCGTATATATGTACAAAGAATATACAAGGGATATCAAACGATATACAAATATTATACATGGGATCTCAGGCAATAAATATATATATTCGGTTTAATCTGACCCTTTGTAACAGCCGCCCCCTAATTAGTCCCACCTAATTAGCTAAGCAGAGACAGATTAACCGCACTGTCCACTACTCAATGTCTGTGAGGGGTCGGTCAGTTCACAAAGTCAGGGGTCATGGTCGTCATTAGGCGAGTCGGGGAGCCTTGGCGACTCTATCAGCCTCGCCACGGGTCGGTTGTAGATCCGCCCTTGGCCGAGCACTTCTGCCTCGGGTGGTGACGTAGACTCTATATGGCACGAGTCGCACCTTGACTCCCAGTGCCTGCCGTAGCAGTCGGGACACCAGGGAGCGGTCTGGTGGAACTTTGGTTCTGGTGCCACCGCCTCGGCATGGTACATTACCGCGACGGGCCCACTCGGTTGTCCTGGCTGACGCTTGTTGAGGTCATGCAGGACCTCCAAGTGGGTGCCACCGCACCTGCTGCACTTCTTTTTCAAGCGGCACTCAGCTGCTAGGTGGCTGCGCGCGCAGCGGAAGCAGCGGCGGTGGTCCTTGACCCACTGGCTCACATCATCCGTGGTCAGCTTCTTGAAATCTTCGCACTGATAGAGCCGATGTTCTCCCTCACAGTACTGGCACTCAATCTTCCACTGGTCCTCTTTCGTCGAGGGGGTGTTGTGGTTCTGGTGCTGCGGTACTGATTCGGCTTGGTGCATAACAGTCACCGATCTTCTTCCATCGTTTATTCTCCTGGGTCCCTCTCTGGAGCTTGGCGTGCTCCGCCCGAACGTATCCAGTCGTAAGCTGCTGACTTCTCTCGCCAGGAAGTCGGCTAGATCAAGGAGGGATGGTTCGGGGCCGTTGGGATCCCGGTAGTCTCTCTGCCGCCTAAAACGCTCTTGTCTGGCGGGTGGCAGCTTCTCCAAAATCCTCTCGACGTTAGAGTTGGCGTATAGCTCATGCATGCCCTTTTCCCGTTGCGCTCCCAGCATCCCTACCAGGGACTGCACTTTGATTGACAGGTCGTCTAATGAGCGATTGTCTGTTGCTGGGGGTAGGCGATCAATATGCCTTATCTCTTGGATTACGTAATCCCATATACGTCCATATCTCTGGTCCAGCGCTGCAAGGGCCGCTGTGTATGGGGTCGTAGAGGTAGCATAGGCCAGCGCTATATTGTGCGCTCGCGGTACTTTCAGGTGCTTCAGTAATATTGCATACTTGTGGCGTTCATCAGCGACATCCACCATCATTGTCTCTAAGCACATCCGGAGCTCCGTGTACTGTGCTCGACTCTCATAGGCGAAGTCTGGAAACGACGGCGTGGCGATGTATGATGTCATGGATGACTGGCACATCGGTGAGCGTTGGGGGAGAGGCCTCCTAGGCGAGTCTCCTCTTGCGTGTCGTCTTGGGCTGGTACTTGGTGGGTACCGAAGGTCGGGTACCCAGGTGCTGTTCCTCGGGGCTGGCGGTGCGTCAAACTCACCCGTGAGTTGAGTCGGGGGTTTGTAGCGCAGGGCCTCGGGGCTGACTTCTGGGCTGTACTGGACCTCCTGGTCCTGAGTACGTTGCTGCTGGTCGGCTTGGCACTCCTCCTCCTCCTCCTCCTCTGCTAGGACCTGGAGTCTTCTGTTCAGTCTCTCGGCGTGGTCCGGTTCTTCCCGGTTGCTAGGTCTCGTATGGACCGGCCGGGGAGGGGGTTCGGAGACGTGGACAGGATCCTCCTGTAGGCGGGGTCCCGGGTCGCTTCGTCGGGTAGGGGAATGTGTCCTAGACCCATGTCTTGACGATCTCTGGGAGCTCCGTGCGGAGTGAGGGGGTGTCGCCATGGCAACCAGTTTGTCCATCAGCTCCGCCTGCAGCCGGTCGCGCTCTGCCTCGCGCCGGGCATGGGCTGCGTCGCGCGCGGCTTCGCGCTGGGCATTGGCGATGTCGCGCTGTGCGTTGGCGACGTCGCGCTGGGCATTGGCGCTGGCATGGGCGGCGTGGAGCTGTGCATTTGCGACGTCGGCGCGGCTTCTCTCAATGTTCTCTTCTGTCTGGAGGCGTCTGGTCTCCAGTCTTATTCGGTCGTCTTCACTCCTTTGTTGCGCCTGGAAGCGCTCTCGCTCGCCTGCCAAATGTTCGCGCTCGCACGTCTGTTGCGCTTGAAGTCGATCGCGTTCGGTGGAGGCTGCCAGGGTGGCGATGAGAGCCTGCGCCAGCATCTTGTCCGCCTCGCTGGGGGAAGACGCCGTTCGGGGCGATCGGCTCCCGGCAGTACTTGTTGGAGATCCGTTCTCCTGTTGCGTACCGAGGAGATCCGTCTCCTGGGTGCGCGTCTCTTTAGGGTTGTCTTCCTCCCGGAGCTGATCGGGGGCTATTTCTTCGGTATTGTCTGGGGGTAAAGTCGTGTCAGTTCCCTCCTGGTCCCCACCGTGAGCTTCGTCAGTTACATTAGCACCCACTAGGGCCTCTGTGGTGGGGGTAACCTGGTTGTTAAGGTCAGACATAATTTTACTTTCTACTTTTTCCGCGTTTAACTTCCCTTTAAAGCTAGGTATTGGACTGACAGAGTATGCCTCTAGATAGGGAGGTGGCTGCCGTCTGCGCTGCGGGCGATCTAGCTTAGGAGAACCGTTTGTGGAGTGTTCGTCATCGGCCATGTCAATATTAATATTATATTAATATTACGCTAATTATTCTCCGGCTATCGAAGGACCAATTGTAACTGAGGGGTACAATTCCCTGACTGTATTAATCAAGTATTGATATCATTAAATCACTACCGTCTTCTACATTACTGGCCAATACCGTACAAAGGTATTTTAGATGACAACACTTCCACAATAACAGGTTTCCACACAAATACTCATTTAGAATATTTATTACATCAAGAATATTGTTACATTACTTAGATTGCGCTTATAAGGCAAAGAATGTGCAGTCAAATCAATAATGAATATTAAGTAATTAGATCTAGGGATATTCTGGGAAAGGGGGTACTACCGGTTGTAAGCCAGCAGAGGGAGGCAAAGCTCTATGCAAGTCAATGGTTCACGGAGGCGATATCACCCCTGGAGGAGCGGGGAAAGCAGCCTGGTCCCAGGGTGCGTGTCGTGCAGGTGAAAGCCGTGGTGCCTCTGGTACGACAGAGACGGGTTTGAGTGATGTCCCCACGGGCACGTAGATCCCACAGCAGTGGGTGTAGACGGTTCTCTGCTTCCAGCAGCTTGGTGAAGAATGAAGAATAATAATCCTTGCCCGAAAGTGGCACTGCTGGCGGGGTGTAAATCCTCCGTGGTGCTGCTGGTCCGGTGTAGATATCCTCCGGTGCGGTAGTGCACGGTTGAACTTGACGTTACTATCCTTATTAGCACGCGGTAATAAATGCTCTATGTAGACGCACAATTACCCACTTCACGTGGTCTTTGACTCGTAATGAAGGTTTACTAATAAATAGCGAACGATACGTTAAACGAACGTACTAGGATAATACGAGGCTCTATCTTGGGGCAATGCGAGCCCTGCTCTGCCCACGTTGCGTAGTGGGTGAGACGTTGCTTGAATAACTGGAACTGAACGAGACTGAACGGGACAAGGGACTAAGAGGCTAAGAGAAAGTTCTACTTTACTTGCGCCATATATATATGCGCTGTGAACAAATAGTACCATTCGTATTTCAGTAGCCGTATTCATGGGCAGAAGCTGGGCATGTACAGACATATCTCGTCGGTACCTTTGAAGTCAGCTCTAGGGGGTAAGGCAGTGGCGCCAGGGGATCGCTTCCAATAGGAGAACGAATATTATGGTCTGTCCTGCTACCAGGTAAAGGGATATTCCGTATATATGTACAAAGAATATACAAGGGATATCAAACGATATACAAATATTATACATGGGATCTCAGGCAATAAATATATATATTCGGTTTAATCTGACCCTTTGTAACAGCGTTATTGTAATCTGATTACTTTTCCCCGAAAATAGTAATCTAATGCGTTAATCTTTAAAAGCCAGTAATCTGATTGCAGTTACTTGTCCAAGTGGCTGTGCGTTACTATTTCGTTACTATCTCATCATAAATTCATAATGCAGGCGGAATGCAGTATTTTATTTCGTTTTCGACAGTCAAAAATACATTTTGAGCTGTTTTTCTTATTTGGGAGTGACGTGGTGTGGCAGTGAAAGGGTTAAATACAAGAATGTGTCCCGCGGCGTGACTGGACCCTCTGTCTGTGAGTGACTCTGCTTTGGTCCAATCACATTCCCCATCCACAGTCTGCGAATCAGAGGCAGAGTAGGGCGGGTCTTCACAGCACGTCATGTGACATATGCGCCAATCGTGTGACAGCAGGGCTCCGTCGTCGGAGAATTCCACCCCAAAAAGCTTGGCAAAATTAAAAGTGAAACCGCAAGATGACTTTTGCGGTTTCTGTTCAGACTTCCATCCCAAAACGCTCGTCTAAACGTAGCCTCAGTCACTACTTCACGTTTGTGTCAGCTAAGCCGGGTGAAAAAAACATTCATATGCGGAGGAAACAAAATACTGTCTACCGCTAAAAACAGCACATCCAATTGCATTGAAAGCATCTGGAATCACAACACTAGCCGACGCTTCGACTAGGTACAGGAGGGTTGATGGTGGCAGAGCAAAAGCTCTTATTTGCCAGATTTACAGTTAATTTACATGTTAAAGAGAGACTGATTGTATGTTTATAGAGAGACATTTATAAAAACAATTTAATAGTTACAGTTGATATAATTGAATAGTTCAGCCTGCATTTGTTAGATGTGATACACTGGTTTTGTAAAACCACTGGCTGGCTGCTCTAATGCTGTGAGCATCATAGACTGTTGCTTTACCATACTTGATGGTACAGAAGCTGAAGCACTAGTTTAACAATTTACATTATGTGCAGAGAAACAAGTTAAAAACAATTTATGCACTTTCAATAAAGCGTTTAAAAAAAACTGTTGGGGGAACGACGACGACTTCGTAACCTAGTTACTTTCAAAGTAACTAAGTTACTCTGATAATCAAGTAATCAGTAAAGTAACTTAGATTACTTTTTAAAGGAGTAATCAGTCATCAGTAATCAGATTACTTTTACAAGTAATCTGTGGCATCACTGGTGGTGAAGGAGGCAATTTCCACCCTACATTGTGGGGAGCGCTTTGAGTGTCTAGAAAAGCGCTATATAAATGTAATAAATTATTATAATTATTATCAAGATGGCAGCAGAGTGAACCGACTTCTCTAAACAAACTTTGGTAAATCAGTTTAGTCTTTGGAATCCAGTAAAGAAAACCTCAAATGATCTGGAATCAACTCTTGGAATGGACTCAGTCGATTCCCACCATCCACGTGGTGTCAGAGTCGGACTCAACTCCCACATTTCTGGAATCGAACAGTCAAGTGTTCCTTTATTAATCCCCTTAGGGAAATTCAAGTGTCATGCAAAGTAATAATGTGATAACAGTGGCAGGAGACACTCAGACGATAGTCTACATCAGGGGTTCTCAAACTTTTTTATACCACGATACCATTTTATTTAGGATTTTTTTTGTGGAATTAACCTGATAAGCTGTAAGCCGTATTTCGCCTAAAGGTAAATGCCTAAGTAAATGGAAGATTGCTCCACTTCTGCAAGGTAAATTTGCATCTTCTTGGTATCTAGGAACATCTAGGGACCTGGGGGTATGTATTTACAGTGTCAGAAATATTGTGTTGTTACTAGGCTTGAGTAAATTGTAATGAAGAAAAGGAGAATATAAATTATGATTTATGATTTTTGCATCTTTGATCAAAAATTGATACGGGTAGGAGAAAATGCTCACTGAGCTCATTCACCACCTTATTGAGATCATGTGTAAAAAAATCTAAGCAAATGAACTGCGGGAAGATGATTAAACAGAAGGATTTGTAGATACAGTAATTAATGATAATCGATTTTAATTATAAATTTATATTTGACCTTGAACTTGACCTAGACCTTATTATGGCCAAATCATACATCTATGGATAGGGAAAATGCTCCTCTTTCCAATGGCAGGGTTGAATCTGGATTTAGTCATTTCCTTGCGGCTTTTACAATAATTAGCATTTTCCGATAAATTTGTATTTCCGATAAATCGTATAAAACATCTGTAAAAATGAAAATATACACTTTGACTACTGTTTTTGATAGGGTTATGGTCTTTACTCTTGGCTACAAAAAAATCATATTTAAAAACATTGACCTCTTAACATCCAAGGGCCCACACGTGGACGATTCTTTGCCGACCTCTAGTGGCTCGGGTGTGCATTTCTTTTCATACAATATATAGACAGAATTAAAGCCCTATTTGTTGCCTGTCGATTGCCCTTTCAGGTGACAAAATCCGTTCAGCGGTGCTCGAGTTACATGCCGATATGTGAGGCGTGCCCCAAAGTACGCAAAAGTACACATTACCACCCCCGACTCCCAGGGCTCTAGCTCCGTCAACATCTTTGCACAGGGTTGTAGCCAATGAGCGTGGCTTTCCAATGATACCCCATGATATGATAATTGGGGATCTAATACGGTCTCTATTGATCGATTTATGATAAAGAAAAGCAGGGTCCCCCTATAGGGGGACCTTAAGGCTTAACAGTTAAGGAATATCAAATTAACACATTAATTGCCGTTCACGTAGAGCTACGTTTCTGTGGCCCGACCGTTGAGTGCCGGAAACGTAGAACTACGTTTCTGTTTCGTTATTTATTTTATTCGCTATTGCCATTCATAACCCATTGAGGCACCTTGTGCATGCTGTCCTGAATGTGTCTGAGATCGCAGATGGCCAATACCGCCGCCTAACGCCTTGTGGCCGCTATTGCACTCCATTTGAAATGATGTGGTTTGTTTTCTCGGCCGAGCTGCGGCGTGGGGTTTGGTTCTAAACACTCTGGCAAGACAAGCGGTCACCACGGTTGCCTCGATGAGTTTATCCGCCCACCCGTTCATGTGCAATGCTCGATAACGTCGGACAAACGATCGCGATGAATATTTGGAATGGCGATCAGATAATTGGATTATTCTTTTTGCAGTACATCAGAGACAAGGTAAGGACTATATATTACCAATCTTGCGTTGACCCGATAATTATTTTCCCGCGATTGCAGCTTGTGTGTGTGTGTGTGTGTGTGCTGTTGGCTGCGATAGACGCACAGAGGGCCGGTTTTCCCCCGTCCCCTTTTGTGCATGAACAAGGAAACATAATACCGATAATCTAGCATTGATTTCAGGATGATTCGATAATCAGGCAAAAAATGGCAACGTGATAAGTGGATTTCACTAAAGGGCTGTTTGACGGAGTTCCCTGGGATTACACAGGATCTACAACTATACTCATATTCACCACGGTATAAAACGGAAATGTATAGATGAAAAAACGTTGACCAGAAGAAACCCACTGACAATCGACGCCGTTATTAGATCCATAGCTATAATATAAAATATAGGTTTAGCTCTACAAACAAGGTGAGCACTTACATGGGGTTAATGGGTGGCAAGGCCTATGCACTTCCTGGAAGGAGCGTGGCACCCAATGTGTTAAAAGCACACATTGTTGAACTTGATCATACATATTTATTAGACAATTTAATTAGCACTATGTTATAAATACACATTTATAAAACTAGGCATATTTAGCCAAAATAGGTTGCCAGAACATTAAAAAAAAAGAAAAATATATATATTGATTATTTTTTTTAACTTTTTTTTACTGTCACCTACCCACTACCCCACTTTTGGTCGCGACCCGTAGTTTGAGAACCGTTGGTATACATGATCCAACCATAGCCCAGTGAGAGCCTGCAGTGAAAATGTGGTCTCTCTATGTATCAGGTACATGGTAGACAGACCGCGAATAGGGTCCAAGGTCCAAAAGAGATAACAGTAAGTTACCCTTTTAGTAACTTTTACTTGATCAAAACAACCCAAACCCTGTTTTTTCCCTGAAATTCAAGCTTTTTCCTTCTCAACCCGTTATAAATGAGGATTTGTAGCTCTGTCTCACTCCGGTGTGACGAAGCGCACAGTGCTAAGTCCCCTCTCTCGGATTGTACTCTGGGATTCTTCTGGGCATCTGACGGGCCAATATCTCAGCCGCTTAGTGAACAAGTGCAGGTAATGAGGCGGATATTTTGTTCACAGAAGACGTTCTTCTGACGTGACGCCGTCTGGGTAAAACGTGTCTCCAGATAAAGTCGTCCCGACTGTTCTCTGGGAGAGCGAGGCGGTCCCGGGGAGAGAGCGCGGCTCGATGCGGGAGGCTGTCGAGAGTCGTCTGGAGATGATTAAGATAGCGAGCGGGCCGCTGTTCTTACTCACTCTTCTGCCTGCCGACTGACAATAATGGCTTGATTTAATGTCTGCCATCGCAGGAAGCTGCGGCACTCAGTGTTTTGAGGCGTCAACTTAAAGAGCACGGAATGTCATTCATCGCCGTGGGGAAAAGAGCTCTCCGAGAGAGAGACAGATTCCGTGAGGAACGATAATCAAAAAGGATGACAGAGCTTGGCCAATGCTGTTGTGAAGAGTGTTCTGGTCTTAGGTTTTATTTCAGAGGCCTAGCCTAGCCGCACGCACGGTCGCACGCACGGTCGCACGCACGCACGCACGCACGCACGCACGCACGCACGCACGCACGCACGCACGCACGCACGCACGCACACACACACACACACACACACACACACACACACACACACATTGTTATCAAAGGTAGCAGTGGCGACTCGCCACTAGGGGCGCCCGGGCGCCGCCCCCCCTCAGGAACTACCCTGGTTATATGAGAGAACAAGAAAAATAAGTTTTTAGTTTTTAGTTTTATAGCCCTATAAATAATATAAACATGTTTAAAATGAATAATATTTACTCATTTTAAGTATGTTTGTATTTCCAATGCACAATATAACGTTATTATCGCAATTAAAAAACACTCGTTTTCCAGAGCAGGAAGTGACATCACGTTTTTTTTATTTTTTATTTTATTTTTTTTTTTTTTCGGCCCGGGCTATACGCGATAGCGCTCTGAGTGCGCGTCACAGTTTGATCGCTGTATCCGTCACAGCCAATCAGTGCATAACGCGGTGTGCGTTGAAATATGACTATTATGTTGGAATCCGGGCGCGATTTGAAGCGGTCTAGCCAGTAGCGTCAAGAATATCTGTAGCCGCATTTCGCGGAGACGCTCTCTGATTGGCCGACGCCAGTATTTTTTTCCGTAGCAGAATTTCACAGAGACGATCTCTGATTGGCCGAATCCAATTTCTAATGTTCCAATTCTAGCTTCTAGCTTCCTAGGTTGGTTCCTAGGTTGGTCCTAGGTTGTTTGTCTTAGAGCGTGCCGTGACTGCAAGTTCTTTAGACTGTTAAGCTTAGGCACTCTTTCAAAGTTGGTTAAGGTTAGAGTTTGTCTTAGAGCATGGCGATAGAACGCCAGGTAGTTTGCAGTCTGTTCGAGCGGAAATGGACAAAGGAATGTACTTGTGTTGTGCTAACGAGCTAACACTTGGCTAACAAGCTATATGGCGGATTATACACGTTTATCAAGCTCTCCTGCCATGGACGTTTCAACTAAACAGTGAGTCTCTCTCTCTCTCTCTCTCTTTCTCTCTCTCTCTCTCTCTCTCTCTCTCTCTCTCTCTCTCTCTCTCTCTCTCTCTCTCTCTCTCTCTCTCTCTGTGGTTAACGTTAACGTTTGTAAATAGTTTTTTTTAGGAGCAGTACTGTTAGGCTACTGCTGGCCATTCATGAAGCGAGACATTGCTGATTGTTTATTTATTTTATAACACAAGACTATGACTACCAACTGCCTAGCCAGCCGTGTATCAATCTTGGATGCAATAATAACGTTACTTACCACACTGACTATGTCGATGGCTCATTGATTTAACTACTGCAGCTCTCTCGGATTGAAAATACGTGGATTATGGCTTGTTCAATATCGTCTATGTTTGAATGAATGAATGAATGAGAACTTTATTAACAGATTGCAGAATGGGTACAATACAGTACGGCTCAATACACACAATTGTTAAGGGGATGCAGAC
This sequence comes from Notolepis coatsorum, assembly GCF_963971535.1. Classification (NCBI taxonomy): domain Eukaryota; kingdom Metazoa; phylum Chordata; class Actinopteri; order Aulopiformes; family Paralepididae; genus Notolepis; species Notolepis coatsorum. The sequence goes on from NC_140165.1 coordinate 28,729,609, forward strand.
CAGAGAAAGACGTTTGTCTTGTTTACATCAGGGTCCCAGATTTTCGATTCATATCGATAGTTTAATAGCTAGCCTTGGCTCGTTTAACAATATGCAAAATATGTGTACAGCCCTGTACTCATACTGAAGTTATTCTTGGTATATAATAGGTCTGATTGTGTAACGAATCGATTCCACGTCGCGCTGTGTGTGAGAGAGAGAAGGAGAGAGGGAGAGATCTGCCTGTGTTTGGAGACGGGCGAGTTTTGTTTCTAACTTTTCTATTTATATATTGTGTTTCAAGTTGTGAATTAGAGTCTAGACTATACTTTATTTGACTGGTTGTGTGTTGTTGTAGTAACAGCTGAGCGACTCGTTCATAAGAGCCGATTCATTGCCGTGAGCGTGAGTCGAATCGCTCACGTCTTGCCATGAGTCTGTTGCGTGGTACTGTACTGTACATGTTTGCAAAATGTTTGGTATAGCGCCCCTAGTGGCGAAGTACCCACCGGCCGCCACTGAAAGGTAGTGTAACCGAGATATTTTAACTCGCAAGCTCGTGCTCCGCAACAGCTAAAGGGTCTGACCTGTTAGCAGGTACTGGTTGACTGGGACTGATGATTCTATAGTTTACAGTAGAATCTGTAATGTCATCAAACGGCAACCTCTAGGCAAAATAGAGGTCCCCCGCATTGTATTGCACTTTGTTTCCTTTTTGTTGTTGTTTTGGTTTGATGTGTGGTTTGGAGTTTGAGTGGGGATAGGGGGGGCGGGGGGTTGCTATTGCTATTATTGCTATAATAATAATAATAATAATAATAATAATAATAATAATAATAATAATAATAATAATAATAATAATAATAATAATAATAATAATAATAATAATAATAATAATAATAATAATAATAATAATAATAATAATAATAATAATAATAATAATAATAATAATAATAATAATAATAATAATAATAATAATAATAATAATAATAATAATAATAATAATAATAATAATAATAATAATAATAATAATAATAATAATAATAATAATAATAATAATAATAATAATAATAATAATAATAATAATAATAAGGGAGAGGAGGGGAGAGCCCGGTCAATAAGGGCTTTCAGACAGACGACCTTGCAATCCCACTTCTGTGGCCTTTCTACTGCATCATCACTTCCTCTAGCATCTCTATCACACACACACGCGCACACACACACACGCACGCACGCGCGCGCGCGCGCACGCACACACACACACACACACACACGCGTGCACGCCACCTTCTCTCTCACTCCCAGTCGCTCTCTCCTGACAACACATAACATGCCTGCTGTCCATCACATGTTTGGAGAGAGAGAGAGGGAGAGTGTGTGATGACAACTTACATAACGGCTTCTCCACTAAACATAGTAAAGCTGCCTCCCGGCTGCAGCTGAACCACGGCTGCTGTGCGTTTACACCATCTCTAGGGGGGGGGGGGGGGGGGGGGGGGGGGTTGTTTCCCCGCCATGCTATGCGTCTGGGGAGGGAGGGGTTTGCGGAATTCCCTCCCACATCCATGTGGGGGCAGTGTGGAGCTGCACATCTCTGCTACACGAGCCTGAAGGTTTGAACATTAAACACTGAAGAAAATGTGTGTGTGTGTGTGTGTGTGTGTGTGTGTGTGTGTGTGTGTGTGTGTGTGTGTGTGTGTGTGTGTGTGTGTGTGTGTGTGTGTGTGTGTGTGTGTGATGGAGAGAGGATGACAGAAATGGAGAGAGGAGAGAGCGAGAGAGAGAGAGAGAGAGAGAGAGAGAGAGTTGATGTGAATGAGATGTCTACTCTGTCTCTCTAAGTATCTGACATAACACATGGGTTGCATGAGTCATGTCTGATGGGGGGGGGGGGGGGGGGGGATATCTCTACAAGTACAACTATTTTGCCGCTTTGAGACCTTTCACTCTGAGCTGCCCCAGCGTTGTAAATACAGTGTGTACGGAATGATTCAAAATGTTACCCATATAGAGAAAAATGAACGTAAAAAATTGAATCAATAAAGAGATTTACCGCAGAAACATTCAGCCTATGGGAAATAGAAAATCGATGTATATGAATCGGAGGTCTCTGAAATTACGAGTAGGCTGTCCTTGTAGGGGAGGACAGGGGACATTGTCACACTTTTTACTCTACTGTGAATTGCTCATAATCAAAACATCTTTCAATAGTCATTCCTACATTAAATTGAAGCTTAAGATGTTGGCTTGAAATGTGTATCCCTCTCATTTTCCAACGTATTTGTAACAAAGAGTTAATCACCTATCAAAGACACTCTGACACATTGTGACAACCAACCCCATCATGGGGATGGTTGTCACACACTATGGGGTTGGTTGTCACCATGTGTTTTAAAACTTTTAATGGGAAAATCTTAAAAAGAAGACAAGATTTAGATTTCAGATAATGATTGAAGAAGTGCGTCTTTAGTCGACGGCGAAAGATTGGACGGGTTTCGGCTGTCTTAACTGGGGTGGGTAGTTCATTCCACCATTGTGGGGCAAGGACTGAGAATAGACAAGAAGGCAGAACTAAATTTGAAAGTTTAATTGCATTGACAAGTTGACAAATACATAACTTAATGCATCTTAATGAACATAAACAGGAAACACATCTTTAGGCCATCCTATATAACAAAATAAGAACACAATAAATCGGCCTAACAATAATAGCCTACACAACATGTGACAACCAACCCCAAATAAAATGTGCCGACCAACCCCAACTGGAATGTCTTGATATCATCGAGGCTAACAGCCATCTAACAACTAGTTAGCTAGCTAACAACAATCTAAACTATAGCTATCCCTTCACACTTTGGTAACACTTTATAATAACACTCAGTTATAAGACCTTTATAAGGTATTTGTAGATAATGAACTAATCATGAACAAACCATTTATATACATTCGTAAATTATTATTAAATCATTTATAACTATATTTGTACAACATTTACAAATTAGTTCTACATTATTTATAAGTTCAAGTTCTTTAATAGTTGTCATACAGAAGTACAGGATACTTTCATACAAAATGCTTCTTACTGTTACGCTCCAGAGACTGTGCTAGACAAGATAGTATCAAATAACATAATAACATAATATAGCATGAATTTAGAAGAAGAAAATGAGGTCAGTGTTCGGTATAGACATATGTACAATGTTCTGAGTTACCATATAATATACAATACACAATACTATGCAGTGTACTAATGTACAGTACTATCTAGTGCAAAGCAGAAATGGGATGAGGTACAATTTTAGGTACAATTTACAGTAAGGTGTACGAGTTGTAGTGCAATCCTTCATCCATAAATATAAAGTGTGGGGAGTGGGTGCTACAGTGTGTTTGTTTAAAGTGGGTGTGTGCTATAAGTGTGTGGAGTGGGTGCTGCTACAGTGTGTTTGTTTAAAGTGAGTGTGTGCGTGTGGATGTGTGTGCTATGTGCGTTTGGTGGTTGTTGTTGTGTAGTGTTCATTCATTGTTCGTTTAGCAGCCTGATGGCCTGGGGATAGAAGCTTCTTCTGAGTCTTTCTGTGCTCGCCTTGAGACTCCTGTATCGCTTGCCTGACCGCAGCAGTTCAAAGAGGCAGTTGTTCGGGTGACTGGAGTCTTTAATGATTCTCTTAGCCTTGCCCTTGCAACGCTTGTAGTAAATGTTCTGGAGGGTGGGGAGCCCCCCTCCAATTGTGCGTTCGGCTGAACGTGTCACTCTTTGTAGTCTGCTTTGGTCTTGTGCAGTGCTATTCCCAAACCAGGAGGTGATGTTGCCGGTCAAGATGCTCTCTATTGTACATGAGTAGAAGTTCTTAAGGATCTTCTGGCTGACTTGGAACTTCCTTAGGCGCCTAAGGAAGTAGAGGCGTTGTCGTGCCTTCTTCACAACACTGTTAATGTGTGTGGTCCATGTCAAGTCCTCGGATATGTAGGCTCCGAGGTACTTAAAGCTGTTGACTCTCTCAACCGGTGCCCCGTCGATGCTGAGGGGGCTGTAGTCCTTGACCCCCGACCTCCTGAAGTCCACAATCATCTCCTTTGTTTTGCTGACGTTCAGGGAGAGGCTGTTTTCCTGGCACCATCCCGCCAGGACCTTGACCTCTTCCAGGTAGGCCCTCTCGTCGTTGGCAGAGATCAGGCCCACCACCACTGTGTCGTCAGCAAATTTGACGATTGTATTGCTACTCCGCTGAGCCACACAGTCGTGTGTGTACAGGGAGTAGAGGAGGGGACTCAGAACACAGCCCTGGGGGGCCCCTATGTTGAGGGTGATGGATGAGGAGGTGCAGTTGCCTGCTCTCACCACCTGGGGTCTGCCAGTCAGGAAGTCCAAGACCCACTGGCAGAGGTCATAGCCCAAGCCCAGGTCCCTGAGCTTGGCTATGAGTATGGAGGGGACTATGGTATTGAATGCCGAGCTGTAGTCGATGAATAGCATTCTCACATAGTTCCCCTGCCTCTTGTCCAGGTGTGATGCTGCTGTGTGCAGCACATGGGATATGGCGTCCTCCGTGGACCTGTTGGGGCGGTATGCAAATTGCAGGGGGTCCATGTTGATGGGGAGGGAGGAGCAGATGTAGCCCTTTACTAGCTTCTCGAAGCACTTCATGGCTATGGAGGTGAGAGCTACAGGGCGGTAGTCGTTGAGGCAAGCAGGCTTGGATTTTTTGGGTACAGGGATAATAGTGGACTTCTTCAGGCAGGTGGGGATGACAGCCTGTTCTAAGGACAGGTTAAATATGTCAGTGAATACTGGGGCCAGTTGGTCGGCACAGACTTTTAGGACGCGGCCGGGGATGCCGTCTGGACCTGCTGCCTTCCTGATATTCACTTTTTTAAAGGTCCGCCTCACCTCATGCTCTGTTACCCTGAACACTGCGCCTCCATCAGCAGCCGACCCCCCCCCCCCCCATTGCCGAGGCTTGTGAGCTGGTGTTGTTATTACCAGCATCAAACCTCGCATAGAAGGTATTGAGGTCATTTGCTAAGGAGATGTCACTGTTCAGTTTGAGGGAGGCGCCTTTGTAGTCTGTCATCGTTTTGAGCCCCTGCCACATAGCTCTAGAGTCAGCTTGTTCAAACTGGAGTTCAATTTTATCCCTGTAGCGTCGTTTGGCCTCTGACACTGTCCTCCTTACGTTGTATCGCGCCACCTTGTGGTCATTCATGTTGCCTGCCTCTAGGCCGTCGTTGTATGCTTTGGTGCGCTCTCTCAGAGCTTCACGGACGGATTTGTCTACCCAGGGTTTTTGATTTGGGTAAACTTTCATTTTGGTAGTGGGGATTGTTTCTTTCACCCTAGTACAAACATAGTCCAGCACTGTCTCCGTGTAGGCATTAATGTTATCTGTGTCGCGGAACACATTCCAGTCTGTGTGGTGAAACACTGACCGGATCGTCTCCTCTGACGTCACATCCCATTTCTGCACCTCTCGCGAGACCCATTATCAACATTGTTTGTACTTGATTTGTTCATCATTAAATAATGTTGTTTAATGTGTAGTAACACATTTGTAGATGCTTTGAAAAATGGATATGAAAAAACGATTATACTGTACCTCCATTTATTTGTTCATGTTCAACAAATGATTTGTTAAGACATTCATAAAACACATATAAATCATTTGCAGATGCTATTGTGTGCCCTAATCTAAAGTGAAGCCTATTAAATTTGTGTTATTTTATGAATACACGAAGCAATTACCAGACTTGTCTTTTCATGTTTAACAAATGATTTGTTAAGACATTCATAAAACATCTATAAATCATTTGCAGATGCTATTGTGTGCCCTAATCTGAAGTGAAGCCTATTCATCATTTACAAATGTCTAATACAGTTAATTATTTGTTTACTTTTTCATCACCTGTTACAATTGTAGTAGACAGCTTTCGGATACACCCTTCTTTGTGACATCAAACAGTGACAGAATTAGGACTATAGATAAATGCAATTGTATTAACATAAAATACATGCATAACATATAGTGTAACGTGTGTGCTCAGTATATTGCGGTATGTGATGATGACACGAGAGTAATAATTATTTGTATTTTCAGGCTGTATCGGCGCCTATACAGCCTGAAAATACAAATAATTATTACCCTTGTGTCATCATCACATACCGCAATATACTGAGCACACACGTTACACTATATGTTATGCATGTATTTTATGTTAATACAATTGCATTTATCTATAGTCCTAATTCTGTCACTGTTTGATGTCACAAAGAAGGGTGTATCCGAAAGCTGTCTACTACAATTGTAACAGGTGATGAAAAAGTAAACAAATAATTAACTGTATTAGACAAAATCAATATAGTGAGCACACATTAGGAACAAACACATAATTCAAATGTAACGTTAGCGCCGACCACATCAAGTACGTCTACACAACAAGAGTTGTAGGTCGGAAATGATGGAATAGATTTACCAACAAAAAAGCTGATGTGATGCAATTGAGTGGCAGTGTGGCTGAGAGAGCGTTAAAGGGGCACTTCACCAAAAAACAATGCTGATTTATTTTGCACATAATCTTATGCACATCCATAACCTCTGAACAGTTTTGCGCACATTCATTTAGTTTGACAGTTATTGAGAGTAAAATGTGCTTGAATATGGCCACCAGTGATGGGTCTCATTCACCAACGGACTTAAGAAAAAAGTTAAGAACAAATTTTGTCGTAGCTCCACTTAAGACCTTTTTGGGCTGATTTTGGGATTCCCAAACGGTCCCTTCTCAGGGATTCACTCTTAGCTAAGAGCAGGATTTAGGAGCGCTGAACAGCTGCCGTAAGTCGGACAGACTGAGTGCACTGTGTTCTTAACCCCTTAACAGTCGGGCACATTTTGCATAAAATGCCTGTCGATTGCATACCCAAAGTAATTTACGATTTATTATACTTTATACTTATAGCACATGCAGGGCCGCCTGGGAGAAATGCGAGGCCCTGTGCGAGATTTAAACGCGAGGCCCCCCCCCCCCCCCCCCCCAAAAGGTAAAAAAAAATTAAAAAAATAAACAATTATATATATATATATATATATATATATATATATATTTTTTTTCATACAGTCAACATATTCTTAAATAATAGCGCTGCCCGAGGCTGGGCATGATACAGTCAACATATAGCAAGAGAGAGAGCGAGAGAGAGCTCCCGTTCTACAGTCAATATACAGTGTACAGAGAGAGAGAGAGAGAGACACATTGGAAAGAAATTGAAATGCTATTTGGCCCTAAACAGAGAGTACACAGTGGCAGAATACCTGAGCACTGTGACTGAAGATCCTTGACTAGGTACAGACTCAGCGAGCACAGCCTAGCCATCGAGAAAGGCCGCCATAGGTAGACTGTGTGTGTTAGAAAGAGAGAGAGAGAGCATGTGTGTTTGTCGTGTGTGTGTGTGTGTGTTAGAGAGAGAGCATGTATGAGAGATCCAAAAGGACAAAGATCAACACTTAAATCCAAAGAGAGAGAGAGAGAGACACATTGGAAAGAAATTGAAATGCTATTTGGCCCTAAACAGAGAGTACACAGTGGCAGAATACCTGAGCACTGTGACTGAAGATCCTTGACTAGGTACAGACTCAGCGAGCACAGCCTAGCCATCGAGAAAGGCCGCCATAGGCAGACTGTGTGTGTTAGAAAGAGAGAGAGAGAGAGAGAGAGAGAGAGAGAGAGCATGTGTGTTTGTCATGTGTGTGTGTGTTAGAGAGAGAGCATGTATGAGAGATCCAAAAGGACAAAGATCAACACTTAAATCCAAAGAGAAGAGGGTCTATACCAGAGAAAACAAAGCAGCAAGGAGCCAATGGCCGACATCAGCTAAATAGGCTAGCCAGGTACTGTGACACCAGGCCACACACAGCTTTGGCCAACGGCCCAACGCTACCCAAGCTACACAAACGACCAAGACATTCACACACAGCACATGTCGTATCTCCAAATGTTGTGAAGTAGCATATGTTTTGCCTGGAAAAAAACATCGTTATTAACAAAACATTCGGGAGGGGAAGGAAGGAAGAGTGGGGTAATGTCATTACATTTTCATTCATCTTACCTGCACCAAGGAACGCAGGGCGAAAGGCCGCAACACAGGTCTCCACGTTGACGAAAGGCCTCTCGCTGGCGGGACAAAAATAAGCCATGCTATGGCCGGAGCCTTGTCATGGTGCAGGCCCGACTACATCTTCTGTCAAAGATGATGTCGTAGTCAGAGTGCCAGAACCCCCTGCTATTCTCACGGCTAATGTCAATGGTCGTAGCACAAGCTAACAGCTAACTCTAGCCTAGGCTAACTGATAGCATCAAACTAACGTTACGTGCGCAGCCGGCAGCTAACGTCGTAGCTAAACAGCTAACTGGCTAACACGGCTATCGCTAACCATTAGCTAACGCAGAAGCAAGCTATGCGGCTACCACTGAAACTACAACATGAGAAAAGCAATACAGGCGCTGACACCAGGCCACACACCGTTAGCTACTAACTCCATACTACAACAGCTAGTCGACCAGTTTGGCTCCAGAGAGAGAGAGAGAGAGATCCACAGCGGGAATATAATAGGTTGCATGAACTCACCATAACGCAGTATCAATGGTAAAGTTGGAAGGAGACTTTCTTGGCCCACGGTGTAATTTCTTCTGATCCATGCTGCTTTTGAAAAGACATCCACTCGCTCCTCTGAATAGCGCTGAATTAGATCCCTGTACCTCGTGTGTCCGAGAAGAGCCCGGAAGCGTCTACCTTAATGATAAGCAAGCAGTGCAAAAATGCGGAAGCATTCGTCACCGCACGCCACTACGGTAAATCGCCTTTCTTTTCAGGCCCGCTTTGGGAGCTGTCGCGCGGAAATAGGCTGTCTATTGCCATTCTCTTTGACAAACTCTAACCTTAACCAGCTCCTTAACAGCGCCTAAACTTAACCGTTCTAACCTTAACCAACTCCGAAACAATGCCTAACCTTAACCTTAACCTTAACCATGCCTAACCTTAACCATAGAAATTATATTGCCATTCTCTTTGACAAACTCTAACCTTAACCAGCTCCTTAACAGCGCCTAAACTTAACCGTTCTAACCTTAACCAACTCCGAAACAATGCCTAACCTTAACCTTAACCTTAACCATGCGTAACCTTAACCGGCGAAAGAATACACGTTAAAAAAAAAAAAATCACGTTAAAAAAAAAATATTCGATGGGATTCGAACTCGCCAGCAAACGAGCCATAGGATCCACAGCCATGTAGTCTTGCCAATTGAGCTATTTCTAGATACTGAATAAGGGGCTTATATATATTGAGCTCCGCTCGTGTCGAACCAAGGCGGGATCTCATGCGCATGCGCGGGCACCTCGCGCGAGCACGCCGGCGCACGCACGCACCTGAGCGAGCACGCCGCCGCCGGTGCACGCACGGGCGCTGGGCGGCGGAAAATGAAAGGCGCATTACCGCACGCCACTACGGTAGAATGCTTCCGCATTCTTGCACTGCTTGCTTATCATTAAGGAAAAGGCAGCCCGGAAACACTATCCTAAAATCTGTAGAGCAGCAAAGCCGCAGAACCCGGAACACAGCAGTCTGCAGAGCCGCAGAGGCAGGAACAAGTCAGACACATTCTACAAACGTGTCTAATGTGAAATATATAAGCATATAAGCAAAACTAGATTTTAGGTCTGTGATGAAAAAGGGCCTCGCGGGAAGGGGGGCCTCGCAAAAAAAATAAAAATAAAAAATAAAAAATAAATAAAAAATATTTTTTTTTAATTCTTTTTAATTTTTAATTTTGCGAGGCCCCCCTTCCCGCGAGGCCCTGTGCGACCGCACTGCTCGCACACCCCCTGAGGCGGCCCTGAGCACATGCATGAGTCTGGTCTCTTTTGAAAACATTCTGAAGGTTCTCACCCAAAAAAAATCACTTTTAGTGCTAATGTAATAGAGAAACAGAGGTTTGAACACACTGAAATAAAATTTGCTCCTTACTTTTGTGTTGACTTGTTGCCAGATGCCTGTTTTTGGGTTCCACCTGAGAAGTAGGAGCTGGAAAACATAACGGTTCCATTGCCTGAAGTCTTATAATCATACAGGTCCAAAGTTTATAAAAATCCCACAGGAACATTTGTGTTTTACAAAGGTTTTTGTAATGTGTGTATACTGTACTGCAATAATTCAGCGTGATTATCCAAAATGGCATTCTACAGTGTGACTGCTATAGGGAAGCGCATACAGTATCTGCAATCTCCTAATATAACAAGTCAATAACTGTCAAACTAAATGAACGTCTGCAAAACTGTTTAGAGTTTTTGGACGTGTGTGATATAGAAATAAATCAGCGTTGCTTTTTGGTGAAGTGCCCCTTTTTTGTGAACACGCCGACGGTTTTCCTACCATGACCTTGTTGGCTACAACCGCCGCTCTGCTCCGGGGGGGTTGCGTCTCCTCGGCCGGGGCCATTTCCGTGTCTGTCACGCCTCAACAAATGTGGCTTCCTGGCAGTCTCCCCAAAGAGGACACGCCGTGTGGTGTAGGTAGCGTTGAGGAGAGATTTCAAGGAGCACCCCACATAAACAGACACACACACACACACGCACGCGCGCACGCACGCACGCACGCACGCACGCGCACACACACACACACACACACACACACACACACACACACACACACACACACACACACACACACACACACACACACACACACACACACACACACACACACACACACACACACACACCACCTGTCACTCTGGATAGAGAGACGAGGGACCCAACTGAATCAACCTTCACTCGAATCTTTTGATTAAGAAATCAGCGGGGAACGAACGGAGGTCTCGTCAAAGACAGAAAGACACAAAGTGAACGTCTCGTTGAGGAGCCAGAGCTCCTTTGTGTCCAGAAGAGGAGGTTGTTCTGTATAATAAAATGAATGGCATTAGATAGTGCTAAGTACTTGACACCGGCACCCAATTAAGATATTTTAGGGCCCAGGGTATGTGGAGTGGAGCCTATAGGGTTTTCCCCCCACTGCAAATATGTGACAAAAGCCGGCACGCGCCGGTCCTTGATAACCTCGGTTTAATTATGCAATTACATGGCCGTCTTATAACCCCCCGCTCTCTTTGGTGCATTTAACAGCAGCCTGTCGCAGTCAAGGCCATTTGTTCAGCCTAACGGTGGCTTTGAACACGCAGGGAATATTATGCAAAAAAAAATAACTCTCTCCTTTGAAGCAGAGCAAAGTGTGCTTATTAAACAATTAGCATAGTTATTCTGGTCATAATCACCCAGAGAGAGAGAAAGAGACAGAGAGGGGGGGGGGTAGGGAGAGAGATTGAGAGGGAGAGATTGAGAGGGAGAGAGAGAGATTGCGAGAGAGAGGGAGAGAGAGATTGAGAGGGAGAGAGAGATTGAGAGGGAGAGAGAGATTGAGAGGGAGAGAGATTGAGAGAGATAGGGAGGGAGGGAGAGAGAGAGATTGGGAGAGAGGGAGAGCAAGGGAGAGAGAGAGGGGGGGGGGGTAGGGAGAGAGATTGAGAGGGAGTGAGGGAGAGAGAGAGATTGAGACAGAAAGAGAGATTGAGAGAGAGAGAGGGAGAGCGAGGGAGACAGAGAGATGGCAGGAAGGTTTAAAAAATGGTCTTGTTTGAAAAGCTACCTGCCTGCATGCCCCGGGGCAAACATGATACTGTGTTCCATATCCACCCTGGAGCAGGCCATCCGTACAGTGCCTGGTTAAAGGCTTGATAATGTCTTATGCTGCCTTTGACTCCCCCATATTGTGAGGAAGTCTGCATAATTTCAAACAGAAACAAACTGTTTATTAAAATGTGTTCATACCTGTAACAGTGAGGAGGACCCTGCCCAGAGTATAGGCATAGAGTGTACTGCCATAGCAACCCTCATATATAGATATTAGATAGATAGATAGATAGATAGATAGATAGATAGATAGATAGATAGATAGATAGATAGATAGATAGATAGATAGATAGATAGATAGATAGATAGATAGATAGATAGATAGATAGATAGATAGATAGATAGATAGATAGATAGATAGATAGATAGATAGATAGATAGATAGATAGATAGATAGATAGATAGATAGATAGATAGATAGATAGATAGATAGATAGATAGATAGATAGATAGATAGATAGATAGATAGATAGATAGATAGATAGATAGATAGATAGATAGATAGATAGATAGATAGATAGATAGATAGATATGAAAAGCTTTTATATATATTTTGTATCTTGGTATTACCTTGACATGCTTCTGTGATGATCAGGAGCGACACCTCAGCCATACGCACAAATTTCAAAGTAGTACATTTACTTCTAACTAAGGATATGACTGGCTGCCTCCTCGGAGAAGGGTCTCGCAAAAAGACAAACAAAAAAAAGAAACACCTTTATCTCTCTAGTTCTGAGAGGGACTCTTAAATCATCCTCAGATCACTTTATAAAACCATTATAATCCATTTACATGACAGATGAACAACACAACATCCATCTGTCATAGAGAGAGGGAGAGAGGGAGAGAGAGAGAGAGAGAGAGAGAGAGAGAGAGAGAGAGAGAGAGAGAGAGAGAGAGAGAGAGAGAGGGGGGGGGGGGGGGTGCGGGTTTGTGTTCAGTCTTTGAAAGGAGCGCCTGATGAATATTGCCTTCAGAACCACCATGTGTATGAGCCAAGATAATAACAGTGACATCAAAGCCACACTAGATGATCATGTTCCCACATGTCATGTGCAGCGGTAGAGAAATCTCAAGTTTTCAAATTCAAGTTTGTTTTTATTTGTCACATATAAACGTACTTCACAGTGAAATGCTTGGTTTTGTATGAGCCCCTGAGAATGTGCTTCATACAGTAAAAAATAAGGAGGAATAACACTATACAATATACTATATACAAGACAATATACAAACAAGGGCGGCTGATTGGCGCAGTGGGCAAGGCGCTCACCACTAACGCAGGAGACGCTGGGTTTGAGCCCAGCTCTCGGCGTTGCTACCGGCTGGCCGGTCGTTCATACTAACACAATTGGCAAGTGTTAGAGGGTGGGAAAGCCGGTGGGTGGGGATTGGACGTTGTGGACAGCGACTCCTACAGGTCGGTTTGGTGACGCCGGTGCGGCGGAAGCAGGAAGTAGCGGCGGCAGCGTGAGCCTCCCACGCGTTACTCCTCGCCACTGAGAGTTCGAGCTGCTGCGGTGAAAAGATGCGACAGGCTGCCTCCTCGTGTACCGGAGGGGACACGTGATGCAAGGCTTCTATCCTCACTACAGCCGACCAGTGGGAGGCATAGTCCAGCAACGTTCAAGACAGGGGAGGGAAGAATTGGAAATACGAAATTGGGATGGGAGAAAAATTGAAAATGGGGAGAAAAGGTGGATACAAAAAAAAGACAATATACAAACTACAGTACAACCTAAGTACAATCTAAGTACAGTGAAAGACAATGAGGTACACATGCAGCCTTAATGAGGTACAAAACTTTCTTTTGTAAATCTCTATACCTTAACCCACATTGAGAATGCAAGGCTCTATGAATATATGCAAATTGAACCAACAAGCACTCATTGATATTCACCAGGAATTCCAAGTGGGCGGCTTATGTTCTTTCAACACATGTCAATACTACCCATCTTTCTGTGTACATGGAAGATAAAGGTGTCAAGTTACCACATATTGGACCATGATAGTTTTGACCTATTACACTTATAATAGATCACACACACAGCTCAGAAGTACAGAGACTTCTCCAGGGGAAGAATGTCGAAAAATTTGCTCTGGTGCAACCTGATATCACGGCCAATGCGTGAAATACACCCGCCGGTCCACTACAGGATAGTGTGTCAGTGTCACAAGAAGCGGTTATAGTGCATGAAAAGGACACGCTGGTATGAAGGGGAAAAAATTAACTGCAACCAGTGCTCAAACCAGCAGTCACTGCGATAGTAGGTGTTCACCTCTACACTATACCCACACACACACATGTTACAGTTATGGTTAGGGTTAAGGTTAGTTTTAATGTTTGTTTAAAGGAACAGGGCAACATTATGGGAAATGTGTGTCTTCTCCAGAGTCAGACATGAAGATAGATACCAATTTCCCCTCTGTGTGCTTTCAGTAGAAAGCAATCCGGCTGCAAGCTAGCCTAGCTTAGCACAAGTAAATGGAAGCGGATACGGACCACTAGCCTACCTTAAAACCAGTGATGGGAATAATAACTTTTTTCAGTAACGAGTAATCTAACGGATTACTCTTCCAATCTTAATAACACTGTTACCGTTACTGCCAAAAAATGCGGCGCGTTACTATGATTGAAGCAGTTTTTTTCATCAGACCAACTAGATCTCTGCGCCGAGAGGCAATACTGTTCTTCCTTGGTTAGTGGGCAGTGCGCGAGACAAGCGGATACATGCTGACGATTGGCTGAGGTTGAGTAAAATGTCATGGTAAGCCAATCAGAGGTAGAGTTGGGCGGGTGTTCGAAAGCATGCATAGTCGGACACACAACGCGACAGACTGCGGGTCCGTGTACGTTTTGATAGTTTGTTTGGCAAGCCCAAATAATCCAAAACGAATCCAACGAACAACACAAGCGAGTCAGTCAACGAGAGACGGGTCCATGAGAGTTTTTTGTTCGCTCTTAGTCTTGTGTTTGTTGTGTTGCAGCGCAGGGCACTACAGTAGTTAGTGTAGGCTCTACTACCGACAGCCTTATCAACATAGTGCTGCACTTCCTGGTTTAATAGCACAGTCTTCAGGTGCTCAGAGAGAGAGAGAGAGAGAGAGAGAGAGAGAGAGAGAGAGAGAGAGAGAGAGAGAGAGAGAGAGAGAGAGAGAGAGAGAGAGAGAGAAAGAGAGAAAGAGAGAAGAGAGAGAGAGAGAGAGAGAGAGAGATAGAGAGAGAGAACTAGAGAGATACAGAAAGAGAGTGAGAGACACACACAACACATCTGTTTTATTTGCACTACCATGAGTGTATACTGTATCTGTATGTCATGTATGTCATAAATGTCATGATTAGATTAGTTTAGATGATTAGATTAGATCTGTATGTTGTGTACCGGTATGTCATAAATGTCATTATGAATTGAAAATGGGGGACCCTGTTGTAAACAAGACGAAAGTCTTTCTCTGGTCTGCATCCCCTTAACAATTGTGTGTATTGAGCCATACTGTACTGTACCCATTCTGCAATCTGTTAATTAAAATGTTCAATCAATCAATCAGTATATATTTGTTATTTATTTTTGGTATAGTGCTTAACAAGCATTATTTAATGTTGCCCAGTTGTGGCCTGTTGAGGGGCAATACATATCAAAAGTTCCAAAACATCTATTGTGTTTGTATTTGTATGATCCACTATATAAACATAGTAATTATAATATCTACATCTACATGGCATTTGATTGGAGGCTAGTCTCACATTGTCCCACAGCAACATTAAAATAGTTTAGATTTGTGTACGCTGTTTATGTTAAGAATTTACTTGAAAGTAACGCAATAGTTACTTTCTGAAGTAACTAGTTACTTTTATCATTTGTAACTGAGTAAGTAATTTAGGTACTTTTTGGAAGAAGTAACTAGTGACTGTAACTAGTTACTTTTTTAAAGTAATTTGCCCAACACTGCTTAAAACTCAGGGACAGGTGTTTTTGGCCAATAGCTAGCTGATCCGTATTCCGTATTGCAACTGGATAGCTTTATACTGAACACAGAGAGGATGTTGGTATCTATCTTCTTGTCTGACTCTAGAGAAGACACATTTGCCATAATGTTGTGCTGTTGCATTAAAGGGGAGCAGATACAGTATCATTACTGTTACGAAGGATCAGATTAAACCGAATATATATATTTATTTATGGATATATATATTGAATAGTATTTGTATATCGTTTGATATCCCTTGTATATTCCTTGTACATATGCACGGAATATCCCTTTAGCCTACTATAGCCCATAATAGTTCATTCTCTTATTGGACAAAGGACCAGGCGCCAGGGGACCAGCCCCTGGCGTCAAGTTCAAAGGTACCGACGAGACATGTCCGTACTAGCCCCGGCTCCGCTCAGGGATACGGCTACCGAAATGAGAGTGGCACTATTTGTTCACTGTGCATATAAATATGGCGCAAGTAAATGTAGAAGTCCCTTACCCTTCTTCCCAACTTAGTAACAGAACGTGAAGCCTCACCCACGATACGACGTGCGGTGAAGTATGGCCTGTTTGGCCTTAGAATAGCATTGAGACCTCGTGCGAATTAATAACTGAATTGTCAGAGTTTGGCACTGTACCGTCGAGTGCGACGTATTTCTATCAAGTAATAATAGTCTATCGTGTATTGTGCATCGTGCGGTTAGAGTTCTAAAGGGACCAGCATCTCCAACGCTTCCTCGTGTTAGCTAGATTCTTATCCAGGTTGGGCCGACCACATGGCGCTTTCATCCGAGGAGATCTAGGCGAGGACCAAGGGACATGTACACTGGATTACCTACCCGACGACTGCTGAGCCCTATGCGGCTGGAATATATATTTGCTTTGGTACTGTGATTTGTGGAGCGGATAATCGCCGACGCCTGTGAGTGTTGGATTTACCCCCGAGAGGAGTCAAGTTGAGTTGGCGCTCAGAGAGACTGAGGTCACCTAGCTTCTTCTTCATTGTGGAGCTACAGCCTACAAGAGAACCAAGGTGTATTCATCTGCGGATCAAGAGTCTATTGCACTGTCTTCTGTACTTGAAGTCTCCATAGATATCGTTGACCAGACGGTCTACTACCGACGGCTCTCCTACCCCCCCTACCGGCTTACAACCGGGAGGACCCCCTCCAGAATATCCCGCTATATCATTAAGTGTACCATAGATATAATTCCCTAAGAGCCAGGTTGTATACTTGCTTCCTGCGTAACCAGAGATTGGACATTCAGTGTTGATTTGCCTACGAGTACTCATTTGCCTTACAAGTGCATTCAAATGATAAATGTAAGATAAATATTCTATGTACCTTTTTCTCCATTAAATATTTGATTATTACCTTTGACTGGAACCGATTTCATTGTGGAAAGTGTTCATCATATTTAGATATCGTGTACTGTATGGCCAGTAGTTAAAGTACATAAAGCGGTAGTGGTTTAATGATACCATACTTATCAATACAGTCAGGGAATTGTACCCCTCAGTTACAATTACTATATTCTCATGACACGGCTGTGTCTTTCCAATATGGCGCAGTGAGGTAGTTATTTAGTTACTTGATTTCAATCACCCGTTGTTCACCTACCAAGATGTCTGTGACAATGATGTAATGGAATACTATGAATAGCATTACGTTCCCGCATGATGCTGTTAGGAGACGTGAGGGTGATAATATCTTTCACAGTGCTATTTCTGGGCTGTTAATGAAATACCTTGTACTGACATTGTGGCGAATGACATTCTTGAAAATTCAAGACCTTGAATCCCATCTGGGGAGAGGCGGAGAAGACAGCCCAAAGCCGTGCTGGATGGAGAAGAGTCGTCGATGGCCTATGCTCCGCTTGGAGTTAAGGGGCCAAGAAGAAGAGAAGAAGAGAAGAAGGAGAATCCCATCTAGTATTTGATGTATGAGTATAGCTGATATTGACGTTTTATTTTCCTAAGGGACAACTTTCTTTTCAACACCGCTGTCAAAAGAAAGAAAAACTGATGATTAAATCACAATATGTCACAGTATCCAATCAGAAGATGATGTACTACTTCATTTACATTTTAAACAAGGTGATGGAAATGTGTCTTCCCATGTATCCCTCTTAGTTAAACTGTTACGCCCCTCTGGGGCCTCTGTCTCCTCTCCATCACAGGTGGAATGCCGGCAGGTGTTTCAGATTGGGGGTTGATGATGACGAACGGTATAAAGGAGATGGCTGGTGCCATGCTCTCTCTCTCTCTCTCTCTCTCTCTCTCGCCTCTGTCTCCAGCAGCCATTTTGTTGTTTTCTGTGTGCTCATGTGTATACTGAAGTAAATTCTAGTTAACTGTTAATGTATAATACTTTTACATAATATTCTGTGTGGTCTCCCACTTTTAGTTTTGCTACACTTTTCTTTTTACTTTGTGTGTTGTACGTGGGGGCCCCACTGAGCAGTAGCCTGGTGGTGAAGCTGCATGTGGGCACATTGAAGACTAGCAGAGTGGTTAGTCAGTAGCACATTTGAGTTAGTTGTGAAGCAGTAGCTACTTTGTCTTGTGTGCATGTGCATGTGCGTGTGCAGGTTCCAGATTTTCAGTTTGATTGATTGATTGCATTGGCTATTTTGAATTAATTATGGAGGTTTTCTATGCGTTTTTAGTCCATCATTTGATTTGTTGGCACAGTTGACAAAGGAACAATTGTCGAAAGTTGTTGAAAGCACCATGACATTGAGCTTGAGGTGGTGAAGACCCGAGCAAAGAAACATGACGTTAAAGATGCCTTACAGGTTGAGTTCATGGATAATGGCATCCTGCATGGTAAAATGGCTTTGCCTAAACCAGTAGAACAGTTGTATGCAACACCCTATGGATTAGCCTCTGGGGCTAGTAACGTCTCTGGTTTAACATTTGAGCAGCAGAAATAATTACTAGAATTGCAGCTGGAGTTTCAGGCTCGAGAGCGTGAAAGGGGATTGGAGTTGGAAAAGTTGCACTTCTCAGAAATTTCAGGAAGCAAAGTTGGCACATGAACACGAACACTTAAGGTTGATTGCAGAGGGCAAACTATCTGAAGCTAAAGGAGATTTGGATAGCTCTATTAGGGAGCACATGCGGCATACGTCCGATTTGTCTGGCATGGTTCGATTGTTGCCTAAGTTCAATGAAAGGGATCCAGATGTTTTCTTTTCACTAGGGACTGGTCTGAGTCAGACTTCACCATTTTGCTACAGAGTGTGCTTACATGGCCGAGCTCAAGAAGCTTATATTGCTCTTAACACATTGACGACCAGCGTCCCGCACCGATTTATAGGCCAGAGGACAGAGCGTTGTCAACAAACCGATGTACTTTCTAACAGCTATATATATACTTTATATTATTGCTATCTGTCCATTCTCATTGTCACTTGAGTGCATAAACCGTGCCTTCATAATGGCTTAAAGAAAATAAAAATCACAGTAGCTAAAAAACTGATTGCATCACGTTGGTTTCAACCGGAAAAAATGTGCCGGAAAGTGTGGTTTCTTACATATCTTGATGTGATATATCAAGAAATATCAACAGCAAGAATTCTAGGGCTCAATGAATCCAAAATGTTAATGTGGTTAGAAGTGGTGGAGAGAATAAAAGCTAGCCTATAATGGTGATGTCTGGTTAGGAGTGAGGGATAATGGAGGTACTATCCAAGAGGGGGTCCGGGAGGGGGGGATTTGAGCTGGAGCATATGTGTGTAGGGTTTTAGAAAATAGGTATTCGGGGTATATTATATACTAACATTTATATAATTGTAACTTGCTGGATATACACGGTATACGGTTAAAATGTTATTATTGACTATTTTTGTTTTATCCTGTTTCTGTACTTGCATATATTTTAACCACCTTTACTGAAAGTTTCATTATACATTGTGTGTTGAGTACTGACTTTTAATAAGTTTTGTTTTGCAATAATAAAAAAAATTAAAAAAAAAAAAAAAAAGAAAATAAAAATCCATCGGTTGGTTGTCATTTTATAGCGCTGTGAATATAAGGTTTATTCGCCTAGTCTTTTTTCTGGGGAGCTAGATAATAGGCTAAAGGCTAGTCACGTTATATCAAACGCCATTTCTGCTGTATATATACGAATGAAATAAAACAAACTGCGTAGCATCCGGACTATTACAGAGCATCTATGGATGAAATGGGGGTGGCGGGGGACGCCGATTACTATTATTGATTAGCAATACAGTGTGAGTTTACGTAGCCATTTTCACTGATCGATCACGTTGCGTTTTAAAACAATGTCCAATCCAGCTGTAATTTGGGGGAATAGTATCCTACCGTCAGCCCATGTGATCGCCGGCAGCATTTCGTCATTAGTCATCGGAATCTGGTAGATCGATATGTCCATTGGTTGATCATAAATCCCATTATTCCAGGCTGAAATCTGCGTTCGGTAACGAGATGGAGTATGTTCGGCTGGGACCGAGGCTCATATGAAACGCCCACAGACAGTAAAATATATTTTTTTTCAATCGCCCTCAATGATACTGCAGTGGAGCGATGGCGCCCCTAAGCGGATCTGGCCGGTATTGCATGTTTCGAAAATCAAATATGCGGGTACAGTAGGTCCTGCAAGTCGATCGGGGACGTTAATAGCGTTATTAATATGGAATAAAACAATAACAACTTGCCACGAGTTAACTCGTGGCTCTGGTCCACAACGCATGGCACCGAAACACGAGTTAACTCATGGCTGGTCCCTATAGTGTTAATGGTTGTTGTGTACTGATGTCCCACACTGGTTACCTGGTTACGTCATAAGCAGGGGATGGTGGGCGTCTGTTACGAACGGGTAAGTGACTTCCAAGTTGTCGAGGTAGAAGAACGAGACGGAGAATGTTTTACTATACCAAAACAGTTGTACTGTTTATTAACAGGGGAAAAGCATAAACTATAACAGGGAGAAGACAATCTGTCTCCGCCGTCTCCTGAGAAGCCAGGGAAACATCTCCCAGTCGACCCAGCTCGACACCGACTGCCATCTGCCGCTCCATCATGATCCTGAGCTGGTCCCGTAGGCTCACCATCTCGTCCCGTATCTCCTCGTTGGAAGTCATGATGGCTAGAGCTTCTGTTACGAACGGGTAAGTGACTTCCAAGTTGTCGAGGTAGAAGAACGAGACGGAGAATGTTTTACAATCTGTCTGTGCTTGTCCAGCGGTAGGTACGTCCGTAGAATTAGGTGAAGCTCTAGCAAAGAACAAGGAATAGAGCAAATGTTAAATACGTCACATTCTCAACATTCCACGCTGTCAATGAGGAGCAGCAGTCTGACAGCCAATGACAGCACCCAGGTGTGACAGACAATTAGTGATGACAGCAATCAGTGGTGACATACAAGGTGAACAATAACAACAGGAGTGACCCAGGTAGACAGTGGGAGACAATCCTAAGGATGATAGTCTCCCGAACGTTACAGTATCCCCCCCCGACGAAC
Organism: Notolepis coatsorum; assembly: GCF_963971535.1. Classification (NCBI taxonomy): domain Eukaryota; kingdom Metazoa; phylum Chordata; class Actinopteri; order Aulopiformes; family Paralepididae; genus Notolepis; species Notolepis coatsorum. The sequence goes on from NC_140165.1 coordinate 28,750,786, forward strand.
GGCACCTGACGTTCACCTAGGGGCCTCGGGATGCAGCCGCCGGAAATCATCGATCAGGCTGGGATCTAATATGTCCCGTTGAGGCACCCAAGAACGCTCTTCTACCCCGTACCCCTCCCAATCCACCAAGAACTGAAACCCCCTACCCCTCCGCCTACAACTCAGGATTCTCCGCACCGTATAGACAGGCTGACCGTCAATAATGCGGGGCGGAGGAACCGCAGGGAGTGGCGGGGACAAGGGCGATGAGAGGAATGGCTTCAACAGGGACACATGAAACGTCGGATGGACCCTCATAGAGGCCGGAAGGCGTAGCCTGTAAGCCATAGGATTCACCCGACGTACCACTTTAAAGGGCCCTATAAAGCGAGGAGCCAGCTTCCTGGACTCCACCCGGAGAGGGAGATCACGAGTGGAAAGCCAAACCCGCTGTCCCGGACGGAAAACCGGAGCCGGACGATGCTTGCGGTTAGCTTGCCGCTGAGCCTTAACCGAGGCCTTCTGCAGCGCCGTCCGCACTCTGCTCCACGTCCTGCGACAGCGAGCCACATGTGCCTGGGCCGACGGCACCTCCACCTCCTGCTCCTGTTCGGGAAACAGAGGAGGTTGAAAACCATATTGACACTGAAAGGGAGACATACCAGTAGAGGAGGAGAGGAGGGTATTATGCGCATACTCAGCCCAGGCCAACCTCCTACTCCACGTCGCCGGACACCCAGCAACGTAGCACCTCAGAACGCCCTCCAGGTCCTGGTTGACACGCTCCGTCTGCCCGTTCGTCTGCGGATGGAACCCAGACGACAGGCTGACGGAGGCGCCCAAACCGGCGGCGAACGCCTTCCAGAACCTGGAGGCGAACTGAGGACCCCGGTCGGACACAATATCCACTGGAAGCCCATGAACCCGAAAGACGTGCTGCACCACAAGGTCAGCCGTCTCCCGGGCCGAGGGGAGCTTGGGAAGGGGAATGAAGTGGGCCGCCTTGGAGAACCGGTCCACCACCACCAGGATGGCAGTGAACCCATCCGATAAGGGAAGACCGGAAATAAAATCCAGGGATATGTGCGACCAGGGACGCTTGGGAATAGGAAGCGGTCGGAGGAGACCCGCCGGCGCACGGCGAGAGGTCTTACTGCACACCGGACAGGCCGCCACAAAGGAGCGTGTATCCCCCCCCTCTGTCGGCCACCAAAACCTCCTACGGATAAACTCCAGGGTTCTGGTGGCCCCAGGGTGGCCGGTGAGAGAGGATGTATGCGCCCACTGCACCAGGCGTGAGCGTGCCGCCTTGGGCACATACATCCGACCCGGAGGACCCCCACCGGGATCGGGCTCCCGTGCCTGAGCCGACCTCACCACCCTATCTATGCCCCATGACACGGGTGCCAAAATCAAGGCCTGTGGAACAATAGGGTGGGGCTTCTCCTCTCGACCCGGAAGATCAAACTGACGTGACAGGGCGTCAGGCTTGACGTTCTTGGAACCGGGTCGATAGGAGATGGTAAACCGAAATCGAGTGAAGAATAACGCCCACCTGGCCTGGCGAGCATTAAGGCGTTTAGCCCCTTGGATGTAAGCCAAGTTCTTATGGTCAGTCCAAACAATGAAAGGATGTGCCGCCCCCTCTAACCAATGTCTCCATTCCTCCAATGCCAATTTGATTGCCAATAACTCCCGATTACCCACGTCGTAGTTACGCTCGGCCGGAGACAGCCGGCGCGAAAAGAAGGCACAAGGATGCACCTTACCATCCTTTAAACATCTCTGCGAGATTACCCCCCCCACCGCGGTGTCAGAGGCATCCACCTCCACAATGAACGGAGCCTCTGTGTCGTGACGGATCAGTACAGGGGCGGAGGTAAATCGACGTTTGAGGTCGCAGAAGGCCGACTCTGCCCTAGGCGACCATTCAAAGCCAGGGAGAGAGGACTTAGTGAGAGCGGTTAATGGATTGACTAAGGCGCTAAAATTGCGAATAAAGCGCCTGTAAAAATTTGCAAAGCCCAAAAACCGTTGTAACTCCTTGAGCGACGAAGGCCGTGGCCAATCCAAGACTGCACTCACCTTGGCTGGATCCATGCGAAGATCGCCCTTCGTCAACACAAAGCCCAGGAAGGAAACGGTGTCAGTGTGAAACACACACTTCTCAGCCTTAACAAACAGTTGATGCTTAAGGAGACGTTGAAGCACCTCACGAACGTGCAGTTGGTGTTGCACCATATCGCGAGAAAAAATAAGGATGTCATCCAAATATACAAACACTGACACCCCAATTATATCCCGCAGCACGTCGTTGACCAGGGCTTGGAAAACTGCTGGAGCATTAGCTAAACCAAAAGGCATGACTAAATACTCATAATGCCCATTAGGAGTATTAAATGCAGTTTTCCACTCGTCCCCTTCTCTAATCCTGACCAAGTTGTATGCATTACGTAAGTCAAGTTTAGAAAAGACCTGTGCCCCCTGTAAGCACTCAAAGGCGGTGTCCATGAGCGGTAAAGGATAACGGTTCTTGATGGAAACGTCATTCAACCCCCTATAATCTATGCACGGCCGCTGATCACCATCTTTTTTAGCCACAAAAAAGAAGCCAGCGCCTGCAGGGGATGTGGACGGTCGGATATGCCCCGCGGACAATGCCTCTCGAATGTAAGTGTTCATGGACACTGTCTCAGGGCGGGAGAGAGAGAACATCCGTCCCCGGGGCGGAGAAGCGCCGGGTAGAAGATCAATGGTGCAGTCGTAAGGTCTATGAGGCGGTAGTGCTTTAGCACGCGTTTTACTAAAAACGTCCGCCAGGTCACAATAGACCGCAGGAACACCTGCCAAATCGGGGTTGGGGGATAATAAAGAATCTGCAACGTCCACCGTCAACCTGGAGAGAGACAAAAGAGGGAGGGGGGGAGGGACGGATGAACTCACGCCAGCGTCAGCGCTGACGCCGCTTCCCATGGAGAGTTCACCCGTAGCCCAATTAATACGAGGATTATGCAGCACAAGCCAGGGGTGGCCTAAAACAATGTCGGAATGAGGAGACATAACAACAAAAAAAATCAAATATTCCCCCTCGCTACCCGCCACCCGAACCCACAGTTTCCCGGTGCGCTGGGTAACAAATCCAGAACCAAGCGGTCGGCCGTCCAGCGAACGGACAGGGATGGGCACCTCTAGTGTCTCTAAAGGAACCCCCCATTCTAGAGCCACCCCCACATGAATCAAGTTGCCCGCAGCCCCCGAATCCACTAAAGCCTTGGCCGTTGTAGAAGAATCCCCCCACCTGACAGTGACATCAAAAAAAGTATGTGTGTAACTGAGGGGTACAATTCCCTGACTGTATTGTTAGATATGATACTTACTACCACTACCTCTTGTACTTTAGACTCTGGCCACCCAGTACTAGGTATAAATAATTATGATAAACACTCCCACCTGATGAAACGGATCCAACACAAATGTACCAAGTCGAAAGTCTGCGTTTATTAATAATACATAGCAAAAGGTATGTACAACGATCACTTAATTACATTTATGATTTGAAATAGTATGCACTTTTATGGCAAATGAGTATTCGTAGGTAGATCAATATCGAATGTCCAATCTCTGATTGCGCAGGAAGCAAATATACAACCTGGAATATCTAGGGAACAATAGCAATGATACTTGAATGATTATATAGCTGGATACACTAGGGGGAGGTTCCGACTGCTTGTAGGACAGCTGGATGGGGGGGGGTAGAGTCTGGCTGTATCCCGTCTGGCCGAGGGTATCCTGGGAGAGCCCACAGTCGTGCGACCCGGTGCCCAGCGATCCTCGATCCACAGATGAAAGCAGTTGGACTCTCTGTGGCCGGCGTCCTCCGGTCCACGATGGAGAGACGTGAGGCGACCTCGTCGTGTAGAGCGTCTTCTCACCTGTCGTCCTCTCCGGGGGGGGGTATTTCCAACACACCGCAGTGTTGGCCTTTATCCATAGAATAATCAAAGTACTCAAAGCATAATCCAAGCCGGGGAAGGCTAGCCGTCGTCGGTAGAATAATCCAATATACAGGTCCACTCGCTCTTTGGCCTGGAGCTCCTCGGGTGCAGCTTCACGTGGGGTCAACCACCCTGGATAAGCGTCCAGCTGATGCCCGAAACGATGGGGGTGCTGATTACTATAGAACTCTTACCGCACGAGGCACTACATATGAATAGACTATTATTAGCTTAATAGAATACGTCCAACTCGACGATATAGTGCCAAATATGACTATTCAAATATTAATATACACGATGTCTCAATGCCGATACTGGGCCGAATTGGCCTTACTGCCCACACGTGGTTCGCGGGGAGGCTTTTGCGTCTGTCACTCTGTTGGAGGGTAAGGAACTGGACTAAAAGAAAGCTCTACTTTAATAGCGCAGTATATATACGCACTATGAACAAATAGTACCATTAGTGGTGCGGTAGACATATTCCTACGCGGAACTAGGACTTGTCCATACATGTTGAGCGGTACGATTGAACCTGGTCTGAGGGGTATGGCGACCTGGCACCAAGGTCTCGTCCAATGGTAGAATGGAGACTATTATGGGATGTTCAGTAGACTAGAAGGGATATTCAATGCATATTGTACAAGGAATATACAAGGGATATCAGGGGATATACAAATACAATTAAATATATATATATAAATAAATATATATATTCGGTTTAATCTGATCCTTCAGAACAACGTGAGTCGTGAACGTTTATGACCGGAGAGACATGCCCACCTGCTAGCACCTTCCCCAGGCCTAGCGGGCTCCTGCGTTTCCCGAGCCCCGACAGGCGGCGAAGCGATGCCCCGTGCGGCCACAATGAAAACAGCGCTTCTCGTTGACCCGCCTCTGTTTCTCCGCTTCAGAGAGGTTCAACGCTCCCAGCTGCATGGGCTCGTCATCGCCCCGATGCTCTCTCATTGGCTGGTATGCTGGCCGATCGACACTAGGAGAGGGACGGAAGAGTACCTGTGACGAAGCCTCCCTCTCGCGTCCCCTCTCCCGGTGACGATTATCTAACCGAATGGCCATGTTAATCAATAGATCCAGGCGTTCGGGTAGCTCCCGCGTAGCCAGCTCGTCCTGCATGCGAGTGGAGAGACCATGCAAAAAATGGACACAGCAGGGAACCTCAGGCCAGTCCGCCTCCCGAGCCACAATACGGAAATCAATGGCGTAGTCTGCTACGGCGCGAATGCCCTGCCGGCAGGACATAAGTCGACTGCCGGCCTCGTAAATGGAAATCACCCTGGAGGTATCGAATACACGGCGCAACTCCAGGGCGAAGGCATCCGCGTCGCGGCAGACCACAGACCCACTCTCCCACTCCGCTGTGGCCCAAGAGAGAGCACGACCCGTGAGGAGAGTTATAATATAGGCTGCCCGAGCCACACCACTGGGGAAAGTACGTGGCTGTAGTTGAAAAATGAGAGAGCACTGGGCGATAAACTCACGGCAGCCGGTAGGAGCCCCTCCATAGCGCTCCGGCGCCGGCAGACGTGGCTCTCGGTAGTCCTCCCGATCCACCGGATACCCCCGCTCGCCTTCCCCGCCGATCGATGATGCTCCGGCTGTGGATATCCTCGTTGATGTCGTAGAGCGGGCCTGGTTCACCGCCGCCAACGCTGTCTCCGCCGTCTCCTGAGAAGCCAGGGAAACATCTCCCAGTCGACCCAGCTCGACACCGACTGCCATCTGCCGCTCCATCATGATCCTGAGCTGGTCCCGTAGGCTCACCATCTCGTCCCGTATCTCCTCGTTGGAAGTCATGATGGCTAGAGCTTCTGTTACGAACGGGTAAGTGACTTCCAAGTTGTCGAGGTAGAAGAACGAGACGGAGAATGTTTTACTATACCAAAACAGTTGTACTGTTTATTAACAGGGGAAAAGCATAAACTATAACAGGAGAAGACAATCTGTCTGTGCTTGTCCAGCGGTAGGTACGTCCGTAGAATTAGGTGAAGCTCTAGCAAAGAACAAGGAATAGAGCAAATGTTAAATACGTCACATTCTCAACATTCCACGCTGTCAATGAGGAGCAGCAGTCTGACAGCCAATGACAGCACCCAGGTGTGACAGACAATTAGTGATGACAGCAATCAGTGGTGACATACAAGGTGAACAATAACAACAGGAGTGACCCAGGTAGACAGTGGGAGACAATCCTAAGGATGATAGTCTCCCGAACGTTACAGGCGTCCAGGGAGTGACACGTACTGCATGCTGAGAGTAAGGCTAGTGTGCATGCACTAGACCGGAGAACTGAATAAATGTTTCCTGTTTAAATACAGAGTTGATTCTTGGAATAAGCATTCAATATCTATTATCTAACAATGGTGTTGAAAGGAAGAATTATGAATCTGTTAAAGCAGCTGTTCTAAAGGCTTACGAGCTAGTTCCGGAAGCATACGGACAGCGGTTTATAAGTTGGAAATAGATTTATTTCACGTCATAAAGGGATCAATACAGTCCGTATTAAGTAATGCTGCGTTACTTTTTCAAATGTAGCCAAGAGTAAAGACCCTAACGCAATCAAAACAGCAGTCAAAGTGTATATTTTCAGCACTATTTTTTTTACCAATGGTTTTAAAAGGAAGGAGGAAGCTTTCGAAGAGATGTGTTTGTGTGAGACCTAGACGGCCCAATTTTTTTTTTAAGATTTATATTTTAGCATTTATTGCTTTTTCATGGTCAGACATGACCGACAGATGAGGAGAGGATGAACGGGAGAAGAGGCGGGGAAGACATGCGAACCCGGGACGGCCGCGTAGGTGTGCGATGCACTAACGTGGTGCGCCACGAGGGCGCCCCTAGATGGCCCAATTAATTGTTAGAGAGCTGTGTTTTGTTTGATTTGTACCTTCGCCTATGGAACACCCGACTTGTTTTGTTTGTTGTGGCGATGTTTAGGGGGAAATAATCTTTTTGGGGATAAGAAAAGTTTGTTTTGAATTACTAGAAAAGGTTGATGAGAAGTTGGTTTTGGTTGGTTTTTTACGAAGCCCGCAGTGGACTGAAAGAGTTGCGGTCATATTTTTATTTTATATTGAACAAGAGGACCGCCTGGAACAGTGGTGATTCATATTGACTATCAGTTTATCAGCATTGTTTCAATTAGCTCTCTGTCTGTGTAAATTGTAGGCTGTTGTTCCTCATTGTAGCCTGACCTTCCAGCGTTAGTGTCTGTACATATGACTCATTATTATGACTCATTATATTCTACTTCACCCAGAATCGCAATAGGAAGCCAATGAAAATATAATGTTTTGCAAATTTGTGCATCAGTCAGGAAAATGTGCCACTGTACCAAACTCGCTTGGCTGTCTAGAGGTCTCACATGCACCTAGCTCCCCTGCAAACCTACAAACATTTAAACTTGCATGCTTCCTCCTTCCTTTTAAACATCTACCTGTCTTGGGTATGCGATGCATGGCCTCTTAACACTTTCAGCGCCATGCTTAATCCCCATCCCTGCTGCTAGAAGGCCAGCTTAAAATAGTCATGTCTGCGGCGTTTCACGATGTTTGCAGAGCTGTGTGTGTGTTCTCATTTGACAGACACTGTAGTTCAACATGGAAAAAAATTGTTTGTTTCTACACACTGTAGTTCGTAGTTTATTACACGCTAAACATTGCGCATTTCCAAGATAATCCAGTCTTTTTCATAGATCGCAAGATAAAACGCGTTATGTGCAATAAGCCAGAATCGTTCTGGTTGATTCCCTGAACCCCCAAATCAGAGGTATATAACATGTACATATGTATACCATATACCTTCACAAAATCATCAAGGGGGGGGGGGGGTAGTCTTATCCGATCGTTATGAAAAGCCTTGTTTATGACCGGTAAAGTAAGCCACTGTGATCGTTACATAAACATGTTTCACGTCGGTAAAATAGACATACAATAGGTCCTTACCTTAGCCAGAAGGTAATCCAAAAAGAATAATTCCAATAATCCCATCGCCGATTGCGATTACCCGTTTATATGTAATTACACGTGTTTACGGGACACTATAGGTTTTGAGGTGATCAGATCTGCTCCTCCCCCACAGAGCGAGCCTTGATAGTCCGGTGCATTCATTGACTATCCTGTTGCCTTTCCATCTGAGTTCAAAAGGTAGGCGATACTGCCACCTAGTGATATTCGATCGGCATTGCAATTCCAACGTATACAAACAACCCAGGGACGGCTAAAATGACCCGGATGATGATTTAGAACGGGGATCAGAGGAAAAATATCAAATCTAAACATTTAATATTACGTGTTTGAAGCCCACAGTATGGCAGACAAGAACCCAACAGCAACAACACGGTGACAGTTCAGATGTGGCAGGCAGAAACTGTTTAGTGAGTAATCAGGGGTCAATACCAGAATATCAGTCCATGTGGCAAACAAATTCAATTGAAGGAGGCGAAGGCCGAAATCCAAAATAGAGGGTCAATAGCAGAAACAGGCAGGATGAATGAAGATAGCAAAACGAGGTAATACACTTAGGTCGCGTTCACATTACCCTGTTTGGTCCGTTTTAAGTGAACCATGGTCCCTTTAAATCAATAGTACATTTCGTTTGGAGAGGTGTGAACACAAACCAAACTATTGTGAGGACAGAACAACCGAACCAAAAAAAAAAAGTTGGGACTCGGTCCCTTTCAAAGTGGAGCGGTTTGCTGTTGGTGTGAATGCAATCGAACTTTATATAGTACCTAATCTAGGAAGCAAAGTAGCCTACAGTGCATTGTGGGATGAAGACGGACTTGGCGACTGCATGTCCTTTGTTTACAAATTAGGCTCGCTCAAAAGAGGGCAGTGTGAACGCAAACCAAAATCAAACAATGTATCATTCTCACATTTGGTCCACCAGAAAGTCCGGACTATCCGTGGACTTTCAGATGTGAACACGGCCTTAGACAATCTGGCAGGCACAGGTCTAAATACTGAAGGGCTGATTAGCTAATGAGGGGCAGGTGTGTGTGTGAGTGGAGCAGGCCAAGTGTATGTGATCAGCAGGTGATGCAGGAGAGTGTAGGCAGGGCTTCCGCTAGGGGCGTGCGAGCAGTGCAGTCGCACAGGGCCTCGCGAGAAGGGGGGCCTCGCGAGAAGGGATTTGTTTTTATATATATATAAAAATTAAAATAAACAGAATGTTAACAATCACTTTCCATCACAGACCTAAAATCTAGTTTTGCTTACATGCTTATATTCACATTAGACACGTTTGTAGAATAGTGTTCCGGGCTCTGCGGCTCTGCAGATATACTATTGGTTTCATTCAATGACCCGTTTACTTTTGTGCAAAGCATCGTGGGAGGACTAACACTAGGGGGAGCTGGTTGGCGTTGGTCTGGTAGTCGGTAGAGAGATGTGAAGAAGACCAGTATTATCCATGAGGGGAGGGGGTACAGGTACGGGGTCTATTCGGCACTATCCACGGGAGCGAGTGGATGTCTTGGCCAAGAGCATCCTACTTTTGAAAACCAAATGTGCAGCATCGGAACAGAAGAAATAACGCTGCGTGCCGTAAGCTTATCAATACCAAGTATAGTGATTAGGTTATGCCAAGACGAAGAGGACGTTCGGCAGATGGACTGAAGATGAAAGTTGTTGCGTGTTAGAACGTTCAGTCAGGCTAGCCATGTTGGCTAGTAGCTTAGCTAAAGGCAGGGACAGCTAACTAGCGTTAGCTTACCTAGCTAGCTAGTTAGCTTTAGCTATGTTATCGAGTGCTAACATGTGGTTCAGTTGGGCTAGCCATGTCAGCTAGTAGCTTAGCTAAAGGCAGGGACAGCTAACTAGCGTTAGCTAACCTAGCTAGCTAGCTAGCGTTAGCTACATTATCGAGTGCTAACGTGTGGCAGATAAACTAGGAACAGACTCCCAAGTTCATCCCAACGGGGGGGACAATATCATGGGACTGGTGAACTTTGTCATCTCCACGGTCGTCTCCTTCCTCTTGGACCTGATTCTGCGTTAGGGTGAGTTTTTAATGCAATCTATTATGTTCCCGCCGTGGATCTCTCTCTCTCTCTAGGGAGGAGTCACTTTCAGGAGCTAAACTGGCTTCCTGTGGAGGCCAGAGTTACCCAGCTCAGACTGAACATAGTGCACAATATTATAAACCAAAGGTCCCCTAGATACCTCCAGAACTACTTCACCCCGGACAACGAATACCAAAACCACAGAACTAGAGCAAGCATAGCAAACCTGAAGCCTGCTTCTTTCCGATCCAAACTGGGCCAGTGCTCCCTTACTTTCTCTGGAGCCCAGGATTGGAACAAGCTGCCTATCCCCATCAAGCAGAGCTCGAGCCTCCACAGCTTCAAGAGAAGCGTCAGGAAGTGGCTCATGGACAGAATAGAGGAATAGTTTGAATGGGTTTCCAATCAGTTTTTAGTTATTGTGGGGTATACAATTTTAGCTATAGGTTAGTCTTCTAATGTTTTAAATGTATGTGTTTTGTGTTATTGTCATGTTTTTGTTGTGGCCTAACAGCCCTGGGACCATGACGGAAATAAGGGTTTTACTCTCTCATGTTATCCTTTGGATCCTTGTGTGTTTTTAATCCATCAATAAAATAAAATAAAATCAAACTCTCTCTCTCTCTCTATCGCTCTCTCTCTCGCGCTCTCTCTCTCGCGCTCTCTCTCTCTCTCTCTCTCTCTCTCTCTCTCTCTCTCTCTCTCTCTCTCTCTCTCGCTCTCTCGGTCTCTCTCTGTCTCTCTCTCTCTCTCACTCGGTGTGTTGCATCATGCAACAGGGTCTGCTCCGGTATCAATATTGAATGTGCAGTAATGCTATGCACTGTTCTGCTGCCTGGACATTACTGCTCAACATGATCACTCCAGCTTTACAAGTTGCTCTCTGGGAACACGGAGCAATAGTGTTAGGTGAAACAGATACATTTTCATTCATCACTCCTCGGCTAGTAGTAGCAAGGCTCTCTGCTTCCTGCCACCAGCTGTGTGTGACTCTCAGAGCCGCTCGCTGCCCTGCACCTGACGTGGGATCATCCCTATGTTCCCCGGGTCCTATGTTCCCCGGGTTCTATGTTCCCCGCTTTGATTGATTAATAGATTGAACATTTTATAAATTTTTATTATTTTATTAATTATTAATGTCCGCCTTGTTTCGAACGGTTAAGCTTAGGCCCTCGTTCGAACTGGTTAAGGTTAGAGTTTGGAATCAGGGCTGGTGGTCTAAAATTTTCAATCTATCAATCAATCAAAGCGGGGAACATAGAACCCGGGGAACATAGGACCCGGGGAACATAGACATGCTCCCCCTGACGTGACGTCAGCATTAAGATGACACACGCACGTTATTGATCCATGGATTCAAATATGCATGTGCGTGGAGCTTGTGGTTTGGTCGACAAAATGTTTGATAAAAACGCTAAAACTGGGTCAACTTCATGAAAGTCAGCGTTGGCCTAGTCACATTGTATATTGAACAAAAATACAACCTGCAAGTTGGCCTTTAAGTCAATAAAAGTGCTATTGGTTTTTCGTGATAAATTGTGAGTGAGAGAAATACGAAATAAAAAATAAAAAATGTCAAGACATGAATGGAATAAATCATGTTTATCTTGAAAAAAATAAATGAAACAAGGTGGCGGCAGACGGTGAAGGTACACAGTAATTTTGTTGAATTTTTACCATATTTACTTGTTTTCACCTACAATTTCCACACTTTTGGTTCCAGTGGACCTGAACACCACGTATGTAATATCAATGTGTAGGGGAGGGAGGGAGGGGGCACAGTGTGCACTCAATCTTTTAGTAAACATTGAAATCGGGTCCCACACCACAGGGTTAAAATAAAAAATACGGACTGCAGCTTTTTGGCACATCGATGTAGCTTTGCACACTGTCTGCACACAATAGAAGTTACTGTTTAAATTTTAAGATTATAATTATTGGCTTGGTCGGAGCTGCCCAGATTCAAAGACATGCTATATGGTGAACTGATACCAAATCAATAATACAGTTTAGAGCTGCCTGCTTTCATCTGTGATGAAAACACCTAGCTGTAACCTCATTGTCTTAGTCCTTTTAAACAACGTTTAAGATATTTCTGCACTGCTGCTCTGCTGGCTCAACACCAGCGCTGTACTCTCAGACAGCGAAGAACCACATCCATCCATTTGACGTTTTGAAACTAGTCACATTTTCAAATCTCATTATCTAAAGACTGGAAGTCGGCATGCGACGTCATGTGTAATAAAATCATTGTTTAAAGACGAGATAGATTGTGTACTTTGGGGTAAATTCATTACTAAAGATGGGAGATGTTGTGTGCTTTCGGGTCAGGTGTCAAATGTACATTCCAAATGTCACAGAATGCCTGTACAACTGTAAATACATCACTTGTTCAAAGGATTTTCAAACCAGACTTGGTGTCCATCGACTGAAGTGCTCATTGTTGATGCTGATCTTATACCTTTAATTTCATTGATAATTATTCTTGTATCCGGTGTACTTTGGCTCTTTTTGCGGCTAGCCTGCTTTTGGGGGAAACACAGACACTGTTCCTCTTGACCGCCATTGTATTTGGCCAGTATTAAAATGGTTGGCAGAGCGCTTACATTGTTTCAGAAGCTTGTTTTGTTTGTGCATCATGTTAAGTCAAGCAATTACTTTCCAACACCAGCTGTCACTCCATGTTCAGACAAGGTCCTTCAGTCCCTATGGAATTTCTCCATTCAGCTGCAGGATATTTCCTCATTTCCCTACCTGGACATTTAATATTACGCTTATGAATCTCCAAGTGACCTAAAACTAAGAGGTAATGACTATTTCTGGGCCTTGATAGTCTTTGGAGTGATTTATATCCCTGTGTTTTGTTGTAGTTTATGAACAAACACGCTGTCTAATGCTTGTTTATTCCTTGAGTTGTTTTGCAGGGTTTTTCAGACGTTCACAGAAATGTGAAGAAACCAACTACGTTCTATTTTATGGCAATAACGTTCAGGTTTGTTCAACCTGTGAGATGATCCCGAAAATAACGTTAAAAGAATAATCTCACACTGGATGTCAGATGATTGACAGGGGCTGGCGTGAGCTGGGAAGTGTACTTTTATGAAATTCGAAAGCCCATAGAAAGCCCTGGGTCTCTTCTTTCAAAGGACTACACTCACTTTTGGCTGCGCCTTTCCCTCGCGTCAATATCCGCCGGTTTCTGACTCAATGCGCTGAGATTTCTATAAACTCATATAACACTTAAAATCATTGGTAAACAAACAGTGCTTAAAATATACATGTTGACTGCTGTTTTGACAGGGTTAGGGTCTTTACTCTTGGCTACATTTGAAAAAGAAATGGAACATTAATTAATACATTCTGTATTCATCTATTTATGGCGTGATATCAATCTCGTACCGGTACCGGACCTCTTAGAGATGTCCCTCCACCCTAATGGACCAACGCAGGGGCTGTACAAACAGACAAAGGGATACAAGGATAATACACAGGGAATTAACATACTACCTGTCCACACAGACTTTCTTATCTTAAAACACAACAAATAGGAATCGTGAATGAGAAAGATACAGACACAGGGAGACCGGGAAGGGGGGGGGGATACGAATAGATGCCGCTGGCCGTGGGAGAAAAATAGCCTGGCCAACACTGTTGACACTCAGGACAGAGAGCCCAAAACAACAATCGTACATCACTGAGAAATATCTGTGCAGAAAATTGTCTGAATCATTCGTTGGTTCCGGCCAAGTCTGGTCAGTCACACAGAGTCAATCCAGCTGGTGAAGGAGAAACCCGACCAGTGGGTTTTACATTTACATTTACATTTAGTCATTTAGCTGACGCTTTTATCCAAAGCGACTTACATGTTCTGTACGACAAGCCATCAGGAAGGGCACAACTCTATCAGCTGAGCAACAATGTTCATCAAAGTGTTGAGTGCTACAGTGTAGGTTAGTTTATTAGGACAAGTGCATGACAGTAAGGTTAGTTAGTTTTTTTTTTTTTTTTTTTTTTGGATAATGGTTGAAGAAGTGCGTCTTTAGTCGACGGCGAAAGATTGGACGTGTTTCGGCTGTCCTAACTGGGGTGGGTAGTTCATTCCACCATTGTGGGGCAAGGACTGAGAATAGGCGACTTCTCTTTGATGACCCTCCCGGAGCTTGGATAGGAGTAGGTCTGAGGCGGCCAGAAGATGCAGAGCGTAGGGGTCTTGAGGGTGTGTAGTTAGAGACCATTGACCGGAGGTAGGCGGGAGCGGTTCCCTTTGCCGCACGGTATGCTAGGTCGAGGGCCTTGAAGCGGATTCGTGCAGCAATGGGGAGCCAGTGCAGGTCCCTAAGAAGTGGGGTGACATGGGCCGACTTCGGTAGGTTTGAGATCAGGCGGGCCGCTGCGTTCTGAATGAGTTGAAGAGGCTTAGTGGCAGTGGCCGGGAGGCCAGCGAGCAGTGCGTTGCAGTAGTCGAGGCGGGAGATGACTGTTGATTGGACGAGGAGTTGGGTGGCTTCTTTTGTCAGGAAGGGGCAGATCCTTCTGACGTTGCTCAGGAGGAATCGGCAGGTTCTGGTTGTCGCTGCGATGTGAGCAGAGAAGTTCAACTGGTCGTCGAGGACAACACCAAGGTTCTTGGCGGTCGGGGACGCGGTCACAGCTGCATTCTCGACTGTGATGGAAAGGTCGGTCAGGGCGGAGGATTTGGCCGGCAGGTGGAGCAATTCTGTTTTGCTTAGGTTCAGTTTGAGGTGGTTGGTCGTCATCCAGGCGGAGATGTCGGACAGACAGGCCGAGATCCGCTCAGAGACGTGGATATCTGAGGGAGGGAAGGAGAGAAAGAGTTTGCCAGTCACAGTTCAATATCCAACCATATACATGCGGAAACAGAGAATGCACTTAACTAGGGAGTGATGAAGTGTTGGGGAGCCCCCAGTTAGTAGAGCTCTGTGCCCGCAGCAACGGAGATGGCTTGAAGGCAGAAGATGTAGCTGGATAGTAGATACTGGATGAGACCTCAGCCCAGGGGAAACAGTGGCATTGGCTTCCATGCCCTGGAGTAGTCTAGTCTTTCATAATCTCTCACCTGGTTTAACCCTCCAGGCTCACACTGGCAGTGTCATCGTCCGCCCATACTGTAGGAGCGCTCAGAGAGGCAACAGGAGGAGAATAGAGGGACATCCTAACACTTAACATTCAATAGCACACAGTCAATCAGCCCACTATCCCTCCCCAATTAGTTCAAGTTTACTGCCAAAGCTGCTTCCCACATAGCAATCGAGACCAATGTCAATCTACGCAGTACTCCCTGGGCATAAAATGGTTGTCACAAAGTCTTAGAAAAAATAAACATTCAGAGAACACACACAATGGTCCTCATTCTCGAACGGACATACGTGAAAGTTACCAAGGAATCAATTTACGAACTTATTCGGTATTCTCGAATGGCTTCGTATTGTAAATTCGTTGTAGGATTTACGAACTTGAAAAGGCAGTTGTAAGTCTGACAGACCGGTGTGCGCCCGTGTTCTTAACAGCTTTCTTTGGAAGAAGTCCTTGGGGATTGTGATCACTTGATTCTACAGACATCCGTGGAATAAAATAATTATAATAAATACGACAATATTTGTATCATTAACAATTATGTTTTACATTTACATTTACATTTAGTCATTTAGCTGACGCTTTTATCCAAAGCGACTTACAAGTTCTGTACGACAAGTCATCAGGAAGTGCACAGCCCTAGGTAAGTTGTTAGGGATAGTGTTGGCGGAGGACCCAAGTGCAGAACAGGACGAGGAGAAAAGGCAAAAAGGCAGAACGAGACGAGGTGTGATGATTGGTTCTTTCCCCACCACAGGCTTCTTAAAGTACTGTGATGATTGGTCCGTTCCCCGCCACACGCTCCGTTCCTTTAAGGTACTTTGTTGATTAATTGCATTCCCCGCCACACGCTCCGTTCCTGTAAGGTGCCGTGTTGATTGGTGCTTTCCCCAACACACGCTTCTGGAGCAAGTATAAATTTCATCCCGCAGCTGTCACAGCTTGTAATCAGCGCCCTGTGGCTTTATATACTCTGATCCCCCCACTATCGATGTTGGATCGTTCTGAATATTCCTGCATTTGCCTGCCTTCCCCGTCGCTGTTTGCTGTCTTTTGCTCTCCAGGACTTTCGTGGAGAATCCCTGTGGAGAACCTGGTTTCCCGTTCTGAGCTGCGCCTCGTTATCTGCCCGCTTTACGCGTTGCGCTCTGGTGAGTTTTTGGAAACAGTTCTTTTGGATCATCAGTTTTTTGTGTGTTTGTGAAACACCGAAGAGATCCCGTTTTTCGTTTGTACTGTTCTCACCTATTTTTGTGTTGGATTTACACTTTGGATTACCGTATTGTTTTTTCTCTGGACTCTGCTAACTATGTGTGGTACACCGAAGATCAAGTCACTTGGATGTAT
>NC_140165.1:28772222-28934981 GCF_963971535.1 Notolepis coatsorum
GTAATAAAAGTACGGCAATAGGCAAAGTATAGTAAAATAACATTTCAGTAAAAGATCAATACATAAAAAATAAAAACATAATAATAAAAACATTTCAAGAAGATACTCGCTTTCCCTAAGGCATGGTAGACCTACACTATTTGTAAGCTAGACAAGTGGGAAGACAATATGTTGGTTATTGTTATCCTACCTTTAAAATGGATATGGTGATCCTTATTCTTTTTTTTCTCTCAATATACTCCTGAACTGGTTTTCTCAAGCAGCTCTTGCCCAAATGTATCTAGTTGTGAGACTAACCCTGATTCTGAATATTATGACATTTATAGAAATTAGATTATGTTTTGCCAACAAGTTGATAATGATATTTTTTTTGTAATTTATTTTTGTTGGTGATTTTTATTATGACTTGTTTAGGACTCAAAACTCAAAGGTTAGGACTTGGGACTCGACTTGGGACTTGTCAGTCTTGACTTGGGACTTGACTCAGGACTTGCCTGTCTTGACTTGGGACTTGACTCGGGACTTGAGTACCAAGACTTGAGACTGACTTGAGACTTGCAAAACAATGACTTGGTCCCACCTCTGGTAACACCTTTATCTTCAGCATATACAGAAAGCTGGATATTGACTTGAAAGAAGCTGCCGACAGTGGTGGAAAGTAACTACAGATGCAGCATTGAAAAATCAAACCACTCCCGCTGGGACCGAGCGCGGGTGACGCTGGTTCAGGCTTATGTGAGGCGAGTTGAGGCGAGTTGACGCGAGTGACGCTGCACTGCCTGGCAGGGACGCGGGAAGGGGGGGTGCCCCCTCTCAATTATTGCAAAAAAAAAAAAAAAAAAAATATAATAATTTTTTTTTTTTTTTTGGCAGTATTTATATATTTGTATATACTGTAAATGTATAACTGTAACACTGTATATTATAAGTTTATCCTGCTCAAAGCACGTCACCATTTTAATATTGTGTGTATTGAGCCGTACTGTATTGTAGCCATTCTCCAATCTGTTAAATAAAGTTTTCATTCATTCATTACACTACTGTATGTACACAATCATACGTGTAAAACCGAGTAGATTTTCGAGTGATGACAGACTGTCACAGACTGATTGAATGACAGGTGAAACAACTAATTGTATTCACCTCCTGTCTCCCGCCCTTCCCACGCACCACGAACGCTAGGTTATGACTATAACCAAGTTCTGTTAGTTAGAGGTGACGCTTGGCATCACACTGCACTATCTCGCGTACGTGCACGCGTACTGAATAAATTCCACAAATGTACCTCTAATACCAGTATTAGTCTGACCACACCCCTCATCAGCTTACCTTCATAAGCAGGTGTGTGGTCACCTGCTCTCCTCCTTCCCAAGCTTTCACCACAAGGTGAGGTCAAGGGCTGCAGCGGCCGTCTGATGCCAAGCGTCACCTCTAACTAACAGAACTTGGTTATAGTCATAACCTAGCGTTCTGTGCCGTTAGAGGCTCTGCTTGGCATCACACTGCACAATGGGAGGCCAAGCGGAGCCGCTGGCTGACAAATACACCCCGCTGACAGCCCCCCAAAACCATCAGAACAGGGAGGGCCGAGCCCCCCCGACCCCCCCTAATGGAGGGTATCCCCCCTATTAGGGGCTTCACGGGAAGGCGACGGACCCGACCGTGCGAAGAGGCACTCAAGCAACTCAACGCACAGGGTGAGCAGACCGTGGCTTGACCCCACGACTACACACACGCACAACCCGCATGCCACCCGGGAACGAACGGAGGAACAACCTCGTTACCGCCCCCAGAATCACGGGGTCAAGGGCAAACCCAACCCCGTGGCAAGGCCGTAGCAGCGGAGCGCGAAGGAAGACCCAGACCCACCAAAAGGACTGGACTCCCTGGAATGGGGGCCCGGAGAAGTCCATGATGCCAGCATCAAGACCCCACCAGGTGGGCACGTAGTGCCCCGCCCCCCACATCGCCAGCGTATTCGGACAAAGGCCCCCCAGTTACTGCACCTGGTAATCCCAGGCGGTATCCCAACCAAGTACCAACCAGGCCAGAACCTGCCTAGCTACCGAGATCGGACGAGATCGGGCGTGCTCAGGTCGGCATGGCCGTAAGCCGAGCGGGCCCCGTCCCCCCAATAGTACACCGCCTGGCACACTGACCCTGCAGAACAGGCAGTCAGCATGGCCGTAAGCACACAAAAAAGGTTAACCAACGGAAGCAGGCAGCGCACCGGGGAAAAACCAGGCAACAGGCTGTTAACCCTAGCCTGGAGACTGCGGACGAGACAGGCGCCAGAGGGGACAGCTGAACACAGCTGCCCCGGCGGAAGGGGCGTATGCTGGCGTTGTTGCATGACCAAGCCTCCATTTAAAAACCCCCACCCAGAGGGGTCGAGGCAGAGAAGGCTGACACGATTGGCAGACGTCATGAACGTGCAGGGGCACCCTCAACCGGTGAACCCGGGAGTTGACACTGCTCCAACACACCAGGGAATCAACCACCTCGGTGTTACCCAATGCGGTGGTTGTTCCTATAACCCCTCAAGAAAAAACTCCAAAACACACCTGCGGGTATACACCGGCTATACCGCAGTACAAGTGTTTCAGTTTTCAAAAAAGGGTTAACCCAGGCCTACGGGTCGCAAACATCACTTCGGACCGGGCCTGGCGGTACGGGAAGCACAGGGTCACCAGAGGAGGTCAAAAAACCACCCCCACAGGCCCCTCTTCGCCATGCGTGAGAGAGGAGCGAAAAATAATAGAGAACCAGCCCCTAAGCACACCGTACTTGGTATTCCCAGGCGGTCTCCCAACCAAGTACTAACCAGGACCAACCTGTGTAGCGGCCGAGATCCGACGAGATCGAGCGTGTACAGAATGGCATGGCTGTAAGCCATTACGACAGTGCTGAGTAAAAACATACCCAACCAGGGTCTCCATAGCGCTTAACCCTGTGACACCCAGACCGACCTGGCATTTTTCCCCCTGAAAAAAGCCCAAGTCCCTCAGGGTACCAGAACAGCAGATCTGCATCCCCGGCGGACAACGGGTTCAACTGACCTGGACCAGCGTGACCAGAACCAGTCCCGTGCCCTAACCACGCCGACATGCCTACTCCAGGAGAAGGGCAGATATGCGTGTCGATCTTAACATGAAAAGAAGGCGCCACCCAGACGTTCGGGCGAACCGCGCCTGGTGGCCCACCCCAAGGGCGTGAGACCCCTCCACATATGTTCAGATCCATTCCGTCATCATCCCCCAGACATGAACGAGAATCCGTCGACAACCCACCCAGGTCATGGGATGTGGTCGTCGGAAGAGGAAAAACCCCCATCTCAGTTGCTTTATAAAAACGCTGTTTCAACCACAAGCAACCAAGGCGTGCCAGTCAATCGCCTGTTTACAGCGAGCTAGCACTATACGTGCGTCGGGACACACCCCCATCAATGAACAGGCTATTTAGACCTGTCATTGAATCCCCAAGGCGCCCAGGGGAACGACAAGAGGGGTGTGACACTCCCTAACTCCAACACTTCTGGAATAGAAAAGAAGGAAGCATCAACAGTATGTATCCCAGTCTACACAGCCGGGGTAAAAAAAATTCACATTTTTACATCCCACCACCCTCCCATAGGAAGGAGACGGGGATCCCCAGAGAGACTTCCCACGCGAGCTGTACAGATTGAAAAGAATATATTGCACCTTGAGCCATGTAAAAAACTGGTTTTAGGGCTCTCCGGGGAAGAGGCACTGAACCCATACACACTCAATAAACGAATTGAATCGAATACACACACAATAGAAAAGGACCCTTCTAGAGGGTCCACTCACTTTGACAATCTGAGGAGGAAGGCTCTGTACTCTGATGGAGGCTTCCTCACATGGAAGAAGGAGTCCGAACTCACAGAAGGCCTGAATAGGCGCTTGGTGAGGAGGAGCCCTGACCACCCCCCCTGAAAACAGATCCATCACATGGACCTGAACAGCACACGGAAGTCCTACCAACAGAGACGCGCACGGTGACGTACTCTATGGCGGGGGAATTCCTGCGGTGCACACGCCCAATATACCAGGCCGTGGGACCAGGAACTCCCTCCCCCCCCCCCCCCCCCCCCCCGTAACGTGCCGAACCGCCACGTGACGGGAACCTTGAAGGACAGGGGGTGTACCCCTGACCGACAGAAACAATGGGGAGAGGAAAGGTTACCAGTTCACCCCTTTACGACCCCACACCCATGATACGATGTAATGACAAAAAGAGAATATGACACAGTCATAGTCAACTCTATGAAGCGTTTTACAGCTCCACACAGCGCATGAGCTAACCTGCTATCTGATTTTTACTAAGGAAAAACACAGAATAGAGAGGGCTCTAAGAGCCCCGGTCCAACATACACATGTGCTTCTGTGGCCAGTCCAACCCAGTTGTAGGTCACATGACACACACAACCCATCATCACCTACAAAAAATGGCAAAAACACTCAACAGAGGAACGCCGTTTTTTTCACAATGAGAGAATACATCATTCTCGATTAGTATCGGCCACAGGCCTTGCTAAGCACACATGACAGCAACCAAACCATTTTCTTTTTTTAGGAAAATAAGTCTCTCCAGCAGATTTAGCACAACCTCAGCAATCAAGCTAAGAGTTACATCGCATCCCTACCACACAAAAGACACAAATAGTGCACAAACATGTCTGATAGGAGGATGAAAAAGTCCCCAGGGAACCGGGGAAGCAGTTAGCTTCTCCATGCAAATCGGGATGTAATGATCTGGTTGTTGTGTGAGAAACATCATGGTGTTTATATGTACCGTGTACTCACAACTAAGGTAACTAACCTATGAAGCTATGCTTGGTGACAAGTGAGTAAAAGAATGTTCTTTCTCAGACTGTGATGACAATGAACAGTGTGTTCACATATTAACAGGTTTTCCTGTTTTAACTGGCCGTATTGAGGGTAAAATAGGAGGATTGTGTTTTTCCCTCAATACAAGTTTTCAAGTTTCAAGTTTCTTTAATAGTTGTCATACAGAAGTACAGAATACTTTTGTACAAAATGCTTCTTACTGTTGCGCTCCAGAGACTGTGCATGACAAGATAAGTATGAAATAAAAACATAGTAAAAATTAGAAGTAAAAAAAGAGGTCACAGTGTTCAGTTTTGACATATGTACAATGTTCGTAGACGTAGTTACCATACAATATACAATACTGTGCAGTGTACTAATATACAATACAATATAGTGCAAGGCATAAATGGACGAGGTGCAGTTTAGGTACAATTCACAGTAGGTGTACGAGTTGTAGTGCAAATCCTTTATCAATAAATATAAAGTGTTTATTAATACGGCCAGTTAAAACAGGAAAACCTGTTAATATGTGAACACACTGTTCATTGTCATCACAGTCTGAGAAAGAACATTCTTTTACTCACTTGTCACCAAGCATAGCTTCATAGGTTAGTTACCTTAGTTGTGAGTACACGGTACATATAAACACCATGATGTTTCTCACACAACAACCAGATCATTACATCCCGATTTGCATGGAGAAGCTAACTGCCAGTGACAAAAACAGCTCACACATAACCCGCAACGTATCCTAAATGCATTGTAGCAACACACGTTTTGGGAAAAACACCGTTATTCACAATACATTTAGCAAAGTAAAACCAGAAGACGTGTTATGAGGTCTGGTCAACCCCGTTCCTACCCGGAACGCAGATCAGCGAAGTGCAGTCACAGACACCGTAGGAACACAGCCGCTCCTGTGTTGTCCGAACTGGGCAGCGTCACCGCCCCAACCCGCACTACAGTCCCCTGTTGATGCAACCTTGCCGTCCTGGCTCAGGGCAGGGTCGACGAAACATCCCCTGTCAAGGATGACGTCGTGGTCAAGAGTGTAAAACATGTTAAAATCAAAGCACGTTCAACAGAATAGCATCAAGCTAACGGCCGCTCCAACCGTTCGGGTGCTACTGCTTCTGCTCGCGAGACGCCGAGCTAACGACGCACGCGATCAGAAGCGAGCTCACGGCGGCGCGCGAGAAGCTAAGCTACCCCGCGCCAGGCCATGGCCTATAGCAGCAAGCTAACGTTACCTAGCGACCACGACATGCTAGCCCCGCAGCTAACAGCTGACTGGCTAATAGTAGGCCCAACCTAAGCAGGCCATGCAGCGATCCAGCAGGCTAACGCAGCAGTTAACAGCTGACTGGCTAACCGCAAGCTATGAACATGTAAACAATGACATAACACTCACCCAGACAGGCCGCCGTTCTGAACCTCTCCTCACTTTTTAAGAGAAAAGAGAAAACAAGATGTCAACACCGCTTCACAACGGTGATTTTACCACACCCGACGGAATCAGCACAATACCAACTGGCCTGTGTAGCTGACTTTGAACATGAATCTGCCGCTACCGCACATTCATGCACATATCCCCTCGTGAAGGAATACTCTCATTTGGATATGAAAGATGGGGCCTTAACACGGTGACAGAGAGAATCCACTCGTCCAAAACACACAGGGATCACCAGTGTCAATGGTCGCGGCCCACTAGTTAAAACTATAATGGTCTTCAGACCAAGGTCTCCTGTCGCCTAGGTGGCTGAACAAAGGACCCTAGCCTGGGGCCGGTTTCCATAAACATTGTCAAGTAGCCCCCATAGCACTAACAGACAAGTGGAGCCTGCCAGCAAACACTACTCACCCAACCTGGAACGCACCGCTTCTCACAACAGCGGCATGTCCGACAGTTCAGCTGTGGCCTGACAGGTTTCACCCCAACAAACACAGCAAGGAACTGCAGTTGAGAAGCATGCAGCGGCGTGCTCCCAATACGAAAAACCGGTGGAGGGTTTTTAGAATGATCATCATCTTCTAGACACTCCAGTACGAAGACAGTATCGCCGTATTTTCTCGAAAAATAGTGAGAGAGAAAATAAAGATATGATGTCAACGTATCCTTGTTTCCCAAAGCTGTTCCTAATCCAATTTCTTCCATCATGGTGTCAAGTGTGGGGATCTACCGAGGCACTTATTCCTTGTGGTGAAAGCGAGAAGGAGGAGAGCAGGTGACCACACACCTGCTTATGAAGGTAAGCTGATGAGGGGTGTGGTCAGACTAATACTGGTATTAGAGGTACATTTGTGGAATTTATTCAGTACGCGTGCACGTACGCGAGATAGTGCAGTGTGATGCCAAGCAGAGCCTCTAACGGCACAGAACCACTGAGCTACTGTGATACAGTGCTTGCGCAGTCAGTCGATTTGAGCTAGTAGTCAGACTTTGCTAGCACAGAATGTCTCACTCGCAGAAAAGAAAAATATCAGATTTATTTTCGAAACGTCCCGCCGGTCCCAGTGACAGTCCCACTAAATCTGATAAACGTCAGAGAGAGACAGAGACGACAGGTTCAGCCTCAGCATCAGGTATTGAAGAGTTAACTGAGTCTGTTCCCCTATACCCCCCCTCGGGCGCCAGGGGCTTCCACTGAGGGGTGATGCAAATAGGGATGGGGTGTTATGGCAGCTCATGATGGAAAGAGTGCGCACCGAGTCTGATCCCGAGTTGAAGAATTGGCTCCAAAAGAGAGACAACTGGATGTCCAACAACATCCAAAACGAAATCTTACAGCTGCTTGCCCATGATATTCAGCGACAAATTAGAGGCAAAGCATCCAAAAGCCCAATCTTTGGCTTGAGCGCTGACGGAACCACTGATGTCAATCACTGGAAAAGAACAATTCTCGTGTAATATACAGTTAGCCGATGACAACTTGGAAGCTCAGAACTTCTTTTGGGGTTTTTACAATGCCCGGCCCAGACACAACAGCCGAGACGCTGTTTTTGTGTATAAAATACTTTTACGCCTCGACCTGCCCATGGAGAGGCTGATAGGATACTGTTTTGACGGGGCCAGCAACATGTCTGGGGGGTACAGGCTAGACCAGGGGTTCCCAAACTTTTCAGGCCGCGACCCAAAAAAACCGGTGTCAGAGAGCCGCGACCCCCACTATTATAGGAGGTAAAAAAAATTATTTTAAATGGAAATGTATGGTTGAAACATGCAAACGTTCAAACGCACACACACTAATACGCATTGGAGGCTTTTAACCAGGGCCGGACTGGGGAAATCATTCAGGCCAGGAAATATAGCCCCAGTCAGGCCACTTTTTAAGCAGGGGGTCTGGGGGTCCCCCACCAGGAATTTCTTTGTTACAAAGACTTAATTTCCTGCATTCTGGTGCAGGCATTTTTTTTATTTGTACCCTTTAAATGCCAGTGTTTGTGATGGCATCACAACTTATTGTTAAAAAACAGGCTAGCATATGTATGATTAGCAACAACACAGATTTTTATGGATTTTCTGTTTTTTGTAATTGATAAATACAATATTTTATTCAACTTCAGCCCTGATCATAACACCACATATTCATTTTATAATTCTAACCCTTTAAATGCCAGTGTGTGTGATGGCATATATTTGCAATATATCAAATGCAAAGTACATTTTTCTGGGGGGGATTATTACAGGCTAGCATGTGTCAATGATTAGCAGTTTTTCGTAAGGATCCCGCCTCCACCAATCACATGCGGCTCCCTTTGTGTGTGTGTGAGAGCAAGAGAGAGAGAGAGAGAGATAGTTCTCCAACTTGTGTGAGTTGCAGTGATCTCCTGGTTGTTCCCCACCTAGGTTATCTAACTATTGCGCTGGTGCAAATAGAAACACTGGCCTGGCCTGCTTCTAAGTTCGTTTTTTTTTTTTTTTTTCATCTGGCGACCCCCCCGTTTTATAGTTCCCGCGTGCCTGCTGCCTGGTTCAACCAGTAGGGAGAGTCGAGTTACACGGTGGAGAGAGGGATAACTGATCAAGCTCGACATGAGGTGAACTATCGTTCTATATCATAATACATTTAAAATGGAAAATAAAAAATACTACATTATATACGGCTGTGGTTTACTTCATTGAATACATTTGTCTGAACATTTTATTGAGTGGAGCGCACCGCTGTGTGTGTGTGTGTGTGTGTGTGTGTGTGTGTGTGTGTGTGTGTGTGTGTGTGTGTGTGTGTGTGTGTGTGTGTGTGTGTGTGTGTGTGTGTGTGTGTGTGTGTGTGTGTGTGTGTGTGTGTGTGTGTGTGTGTGTGTGTGTGTGTGTGGCACGATTGTATCCGAATAATCCCACAATGTACAAGCGCACTGTTAATATTTGTGTCCTTTAAACCTTGTTTTTATGTGGACATAAATAAAATATTCTAAATGTGTGTGTGTGTGTGTGTGCATTGCAGCATCATCGAGCGACACTACAGACATGGACATATTATTTTGCAATGTGATGATTATAATTTTCTGTTGATTATTTAACTGTTATTGGTACAGTGTTTGTACAATTGTGTGGTATTTTCAATTAACGTGCGTTTTTTATGGATAATCAGCTGAGATGTACTGTATTATTATTTACGTTGAGACAACCCAGCATGCTGGCCCGAGGACATGTCTTTCAGTGAAATGTAAGTGCCTTAGGCCGGGGCACCTTCGCTATTTTGGACATTAGGATCTATTTTCCGTCTGTTACTTGCTTTAGTGGTGAGTCGGGAGTTCTACAGTAACGTTACAGTAGCTACAGTAGCTAACGTCATCCCGGTTCATACAGTAGTACTGTATATTTGTATGTCTCTAAATGTCTTGATGAATTGAACGTTCATTTAAGTACCTGTGTTATTCAGTACATTACAATTAAACTTCTTCAACTTGAACCTGTGTGGAATGTGTATTCAGAGCAGATCAGTATCCTAATGACTTTAGTTTTATGCCTCCGGCGATAAGGTGTTTTGCGAATTTCTGTCAACGTATAGTGCATATACGCTACTTGCTATAGGCAAACGATTGAATACAGCTGTGAAACGGGCCATAACGTACGTGTTATTAACCATACTGTACATTTAAATCATATCGCCTTCTATCTACACCAACAACACAGCATTGGAGCGCACCGCTGTGTGTGTGTGTGTGTGTGTGTGTCATCGAGCGTTGCACACTACAGACATGCACATATTATTTTGTAATGTATACATATGTATACAGGTGCACAGCGTGCATTGGGTGACGTCAGACAGTTGTAGGCTAAAGTTGAAAAGTTGAGGCTGCGTAGCCCGTCGAATGGGATATTTAGATATAGAAAAAAACAGATGGAAGTGTTGATACGAGAACGGTTGTGTTTGCAAATACTTTGCATATCACTGGAGCATTTCAAGCCTACGGTATCACCTCAATGCTAAGAATGTAGCAGCTACCGTGGATGATAGAGCTAACAGGCTAACGTTAGCCCTAGTACGAGCCTCCTGCTGTTTGCTTCAGACTTTGATTCAGAATAGAAAAGGATTCACATAGAAAATGTGGCAAAGATTATGTACTTTCAAATTTCAAGCCTGTCAATTTCAAGACTTAATCAGAGCAGCATAACTGGACTACATACCACTTCAACACAACCTTTAGAGGTCAATGGATCAAGGCTTGAACACCAAGCACTGGAACACACAAACATCATGTAGAATGTGTACTTTTCCGTTTGATACTTAAGTACACGTTTTTGTCTCCTTTTGAAAGGAGAACTTTTACTTTTACCAGTACTTTTAGAGTACTGGGTATGTCTACTTTTACTTAAAAGCATAACTGTGCTCACACACATACCCCTTCCACCACTGGCTGCCAACTTAGAATTCCTGGAAAATATAAATGGATGTTTGTTGCCAATTTGCATATTCATAGATCCTTGCATCTCAATCTGGATAATATCTGAGCCATTTTCAGTAGTTTATTGAACCATTTGATGGATAAACCATATTCATACAAATTGCTATTCAAACTAACATTTTAGCATCTACAAACATTAAGGGTTTAAAATACATCCGGAGGGGATCTTTAAAGAAAGAGGAAATTCCTTCTCAAGGAAGGAATGCATTAAGGGAATACATCCCCCACCTCTTATTAACAAGTGACTGTGCTTACAGTCTGGGACCATTCACTCTCTATAGATGATAATCATCCACATAATTAATGAGGCAGCAGTGGACCTTTAACGCTATCCTCTTTCATATCGAAACACATCGGCGTTCTTGCACGAGCAAGCAAGCATGCACGCACACACACACACACACACACACACACACACACACACACACACACACACACACACACACACACACACACACACACACACACACACACGCACATGCACACGCACACACGCACACACACACACACACACGCACACGCACACGCACACGCACACGCACACGCACACACACACACACACACACAGCATTTGAGCTTGGAAAAGGCTCACAGGCTCGAGAAAGGAAAAGATGATCAAATGCAAATAGGTGGATCATATTAAACTTGACCTTCCATATCCCTCGGAAATGGTTTGATGCAATTGCATAATGTTAGAGTTTAACTAAGCACAAACTTGTGATTTTAATGTGGTCCCGCTGCATGCCTGCAGATGAAGTGGCTAAACAGACTGTATGAAAGACATTTTTGCGAGATGAATAGATTCAAGGGTCACATTCAGTGGCAGAATCAATCAAAGCAATACTGGCCATACACAGTAAAAATAATAATAATGATAATAATGATAATAATAATAATAATAATACATTATACTTGTATAGCACCTTTCATACAAAATTGCTGCCCAAAGTGCTTCACAGCAGTAAATTAGACATAACATTTGCATAAAATAGACAGAATAAAAGCAATGCAGAAAATAGTAAAAAGGGTAAAAGCAATGCAGACAAGTCAAGTCAAGAGTCAAGAGTTTTAATTGTCACGGCATACAGGTATACAATGAAATGCGGGTGGTCTTGCCCGCAACGATGTGCAATACAGTGGTACATATAATAGAATCAAAGAAGAAAACAACATTGTGCAGTAACAGGTAACAGGTAACATGGAGTGACATCTCGGTATCTGTACATAGTTATTTACAGAGCATATGGGACATGCTAGTTAGCTTTGGTAGTGCAATACACTGTTCCTGTTATTCTAATTTAAAGTGTCCTTTCCTTTGGCCATAAGTGTGCGTGTGTGCGACATGAGTGTGTGCCTGCTCATGTTAAAGTGTTAAGTGGCTGCTCGTGTGTGAGCGTGCACAGTGTGCGTGTCGTGTGTGTGTTCATGTGTGCTTGTGTGTGGACAGTTCAATGTTCTGAGTACTCAATGTTCATTGTTCATGGCTCTGATGGCCTGGGGGAAGAAGCTGAGCCTAAGCCGCTCTGTTCTAGTAGCTGGGGTTCGCAGGCGTCTGCCTGACCTCAGCAGCTGAAACAGGCTGTTATTGGCAATAACAATAGAAATATTGATTTATGAGAACCAAACCGACAATTCAATTGAACAAATGATTCTAGGAAAGTCCTTGTTAACTCTTTCTGCGCCAAAAACGAATAATCTTGTGTTTCATCACCAATGCTTGAGCGCCAAAAACTAGATATCTTGTTTTTAGTTCCTTTGATATTTTTCCTTTGATCCCCGTTCTAAACACTCACTCGGAGCTGCCTGGGTCTCCCTGGCACAGCTGCCTACGTTGGAATTGCAATGACGATTGAATCCCGCCAGGTGGCAGTATCACCTACCTTTTGAACAACTGGGGATATCAGTTGTCTTCCAGTACTGTGTTACCTCCGGCTGCTTCTGCCAAGGAGTGGATCAGGACATAGCAATCAGTGGAAGATTTGGTGCCTCAGAGCTATTCCTTACCGTATGGTAGCCATGCCCAATATACATGAGTAATTGCGATCGCCATGGGATCGACTGGGATTTAATCATTTTGGAGTACCTTCTGACTGAGGTAAGGTCTATCTTAGGTAACCTGCTGGTATTTTCTTTACCTAAAACATGCTTCTGTACCGATCACAGTGTCGTATTTTACTGGACCTAAAACATGCTTTTGGTAACGATCACAGTTTCTAGTTCAAACGACCCCCCCCCCCCCACCTTGATGATTTTGTGAAGACACATATGTATTTGGTATATACCTTTGATTTGGAAGTATTTGGAGTTTCAGGCTAGCAACCCGATAGATTTGGGCATAATGCATATAACGCGTCATATCTCGCGATCTATGAAAAAAGACTTGATTATTTTGGAAAGGGGCGATTTTTTGCATGGAATAGCGCACAAACTACAGTATGTAGAAATGAACTGGTTAGTCAGTCTTGGACTATGAACAATGCCTGTCAAATGAGCCATACTATTGTCTCCATAGCTATAATACAGAACACACAATGGGTCCGCAAACATTGCTAAAATGGTCAATAACGCTGGCGCCATTGAGTAGAGATGGGAAAAATTAGATAAGAAGATAAGATAACTTTAATTGAATTACATACTTACATACGTTTACTGGTAAGGTTACTGGCCCTTTAAGAGACCAGGAGATTTCCAATCATAGTTTGAAAATTCACAGGGCAACATAATAAACCTAGCAACTAAATTGAATCCAATCAGCGTCTTCAAATATGATGCCTGAGGGCGCTTTTCTCTAGTGCCCGAAGTAGAGTCTATTCACTCTATTGGCTGAGCGTGGCATTCGTGTGACATCACGTCCCATCCACCAGGAAATCCCATATGCTCGGCTAATAGTGTTGTGGTCGTCGTCGTCGGAAATTGATAATAATCACAAGATACTGTACATTCAGACAGTGTTGGATCTAACTAAATGGATTTATATGGACAGGTTTATGGAAAGTTCAAGCCCGGACCACAAAGCTTCTCGAAGGGCTTAGCGCAACACGTGACGGCTCAACGGCAATTCGTACGTAACGTGCAGCAAAACATGTGAGTCTATAACAATATATACTGTTCTGAGCGGCTGGGTGGCGCAGCGGACATTGCGCTCGTCACCAACGTGAGAGACACTGGTATCGAATCCGGCTGTCAGCGTTGCCTCCGGCTTGGCCGGCCGTCATACTGGCTCGATTGACAGAGTCAGCGGGAGGGAAGCCGGTGGGTGGTAATCTGATCGTTGTAAACAGCGACTCCTACAGGTCGGTCAGGGCGCCTGCACAGCAAGGACAGGAGATGGCGAGGGTAGTGTGAGCCTCCCACACGTTACACCTCGCCAATGAGAGTCCGCGCTGGCAGGTGAAAAGAAGTGGCTGGCTGACTCCACATGTATCGGAGGGGACATGCGATAGTATCTATCAACCCTCCCTACGACCGGCCAGTGGGAGGTACATGCGAGCAACGATCAGGACAGGGGTGGGAGAATTGGCACGAGAGGAAATTGGGATGGGAGAAAAACACAGAAAAATATATATATATACTGTTCTGTAGTTACTGAAACTGATTGAATATGGCACCGCCCCACCTAGAATCATTTGCACCAGCCGCCACTGCCTGTACATCACACAGCCTGAAACACACTTCTACACAGAGCTGTCTCTACACCTGTACTGTCCATCACACAGCCTGAAACACACTCCTACACAGAGCTGCCTCTACACCTATACGTCACACAGCCTGAAACACACTCCTACACAGAGCTGCCTCTACACCTGTACGTCACACAGCCTGAAACACACTCCTACACAGAGCTGCCTCTACACCTGTACGTCACACAGCCTGAAACACACTCCTACACAGAGCTGCCTCTACGCCTGTACATAAGTAAAGTAATTGGGTGCATTTACGTTTTTAAAATGTTTTATTAATGTACGCTGTCCCCCTTGAACAAATAAAGTAAACCTAAAGCTAAACCTAAAGTAAGTAAAGTTTATTTATATATATTCACACAGCTTGAAACACACTCATACACAGAGCTGCCTCTATGCCTGTACATCACACAGCTTAAACACACTCATACACAGAGCTGCCTCTACGCCTGTACGTCACACAGCCTGAAACACACTCCTACACAGAGCTGCCTCTACGCCTGTACGTCACACAGCCTGAAACACACTCCTACACAGAGCTGCCTTACGCCTGTATGTCACACAGCTTGAAAAACACTCATACACAGAGCTGCCTCTATGTCTGGACAGCACACAGCTTGAAACACACTCATACACAGAGCTGCCTCTACACCTGTACATCACATAGCTTGAAACACACTCATACACAGAGCTGCCTCTACGCCTGTACGTCACACAGCTTGAAACACACTCATACACAGAGCTGCCTCTATGTCTGGACAGCACACAGCTTGAAACACACTCATACGCAGAGCTGCCTCTACGCCTGTACGTCACAGAGCCTGTGAAACAGCTCTGCCCCAAGTGTCTTATTACTGTAACAAAAACGGACCCCCGCAACCAAATTAGTTGGAAAGAAAATGCTGTAATAACTTTGAATTGCTTGTACACATACTGTAGTATCACAAGTGTATGTATTAAACAGACTAGGGCTGACCCCTATTAATCGATTAGTCGACTAATCGGTCGAAAGGAGCCGTAGTCGACTGGCCAACCTCTTAGTCGAATATAATAAAAAGATTATTAAAAAAAATCTTAATAATATTTTTTTTGTATCATTCTTTCCAAAAGAAAAGAGGCCTAGAAGCGTGGCTAACGCTAATGGCACGCATACCAGAGGCTAACTGCCTACTAAAACAGGCACAGAGGCACTGAAAGAGGATTTCACCCATCTAATGAACACACTAGACTAGACAAATATCAAGATGTATCCATCAGTGGACCAATTGCATGCTTTTGCAGAGGACAATAAGCCTTCAGTCGACTCCTTCAGACATTAAGCACCCCCCACAGTCCAAATGGAATGATAAAAAAAAATAATAATAAAAAAAAAAATGGAAAAATATTATATATATATCTTTTTTTTTGTCGACCAATAGTCGACTAACGGCACATTTTTGCCAATCCTAGTCGACCATCCAAATCCTTAGTCGGGGACAGCCCTAAAACAGACATTAATTTTGCCTGAACATTTAGGAGATATGCTGTAGCAGTTTGTAGTAGAGGACCCACATGCAGACAAACAGGCTCTAAGCAGGTGTATTTATTAAGATGGCAGGCAGACCGTCATCCAAAGAAATGACAGAACAGAACTTCTAAGACAGCCATGCCGACTAACCATAAAACAGAGAACTGAAAACGAATAACAGGAACAAAAATGCGCAGGTAAGATGAAGTAGCAGACTGACCAAACGCAGACACGTGATCCCACCAGCGCAGACACGTGATCCCACCAACGCAGACACGTGATCCAGCCAACGCAGACACGTGATCCCACCAGCGCAGACACATGATCCCACCAGCGCAGACACGTGATCCCACCAGCGCAGACACGCGATCCCACCAACACAGACACGTGATCCAGCCAACGCAGACACGTGATCCCACCAGCGCAGACACGTGATCCTACCAGCGCAGACACGTGATCCTACCAATGCAGACATGTGATCCCACCAAACTGAACAGGGGAAGCAAACATATACACGTGAAGAAAACATATACACATGAAGAAAACATATAGAAAACATATACACATGAAGAAAACATACTCATGAAGAAAACATATACACATGAAGAAATGGAGACAAACTAAACCTAGAACTGCAGGATGTAGAAAATTAAACACAATACATAGAACAACTGAACCTAGATAGTCGAACATAAGCGGGAGGGAGAGGAAAGTCTGTGGCCAGGAAGAAGTGGGAAGAGTGGGTAGCGGCTGGTGACAGAGAGACATTTAGTAAAGGACAGAAATGTTCCAGACAACCTGTGACACTATATTTGTTGCATAAGGAAACCATATATTTATGGCTGTGTTCATCGTCGTTTCCATGGACACAGTGGTAAAAATAAACAAGGCTGCACAGACGCTGTGAAGTAAAATTATTTAACTTTTTTCAACTCTTTTTCGATTCTTATTTACAAAGTAGACTCAAAAAGATTATATTTCATATAATATAATTTATTCAACGTGTTTTAGGGGAAATAATAAGTGTTTAGAAATGCTTGACTGTGGAACGTCATTCAACTCACATAGGAGTGTGGGGGCCAATGTGATCAGTCACGATGGGCAGGCCCGGACTGGCCATCGGGAGCACCGGGAGTTTTCCCGGTGGCCTGGCCTGCACAGATAAAAAAAAAAATGGCCTATAGCTTTTTAGTTCGTTTACATCTAAGTTTGTTTTCTTTAGAAGTGTTTTTACTACAGCCGTTTTGAATGCATCTGTAAAAGTGCCTGTTTGAAGCGACATATTTATGATTTCAAGGACATGATTTGAGACACTATCGAACACCCGCTTGAGAAATGCTGTTGGTATAGGATCAAGGCAGGAGGTGGTGGAATAGACAATCTTACAGACAGGCCCGGACTGTCCATCGGGAGCACCGGGAGTTTTCCCGGTGGCCTGGCCTGCAAAAAAAAAAAAAAAAAAAAAGAAAAAGTATATACAAAAATATAGATTATAAAAACATTTTTATTATAATTTTTTTTTTTTTTGCCAGGCCATTGTTTCTAGTTGTGGCGGCGGCGCGGCGCGATAGTTTTTAGATAACCAGGTGGGTGGGGAACAACCAGGATTTCACTGTCTGCGACAGAGTTGGAGAACTATCTGACTCTCTCTCCACACACACACAATGGAGCCGTGCTGCCTATTGTGATTGGTGGAGGCGGGACCAGGCGATACAACTGATTGACCGTGGAGGCGGCGAATGGAATGGCAGATGGCACACTCCCAAAAGGAGTTGTTAAATCTGACATTACAAAAAACAATATGTGGTGGTTATGATTGGGGCTGAAGTTGAATAAACAATTTATGAAAGAGAGTCAAAATAATTCCAAGATAATTCAAAGATTACACACCTTTGCCACATTGGCTACAAACATAATCACTGCAAAGTTATCAAAAAAATAAGAATCTGATCAGACACAAGGGTTAAGTTGTTGTTCCCTTTCTAATTTCCTCAAAAACATCTAGTCTAGTTAATGTGATCAATATTATTTGACAATTGATGCTTTTTGTTGGAAATTTCAGTCAGTGAGCTCATACTTTGAGCTAATTTTATAGGTAAAATGATTGAGACAACGCAATCTTCTGTCTTCGTTGTGCATGCATGCGTGTGCTCACCACACGTGATACATGTGTCACTATTCTGGCAGTGGCTACTGTTATTATAGTATTGTAATGAAAGGTCTGTTATTTAATGTTTGTGTAAAGGGCTATTTTAACTGTTGATGGGTAGTGCATCAGTAAAGTGAATATGGTATTGTGCTCTTGCCTTGTTTGAATAGGTGGAGAGAGTGGTTAACTGTATTATAATAGTAAATAGAAAAATATGTTGTGCTCTTGCTTTTTTCTTTTTGAAGGTGGAGAGAGTAGCATTGCTAGTGCCACAACAGTTTTATTTGAGGTTCATAACAGTACATTGTACTAAGCAATTGTTGGCTCATTAGTTTGTGATTCACATGCACTAAAATTCACCAGAATGCAGGAAATTAAGTCTTTGTAACTAAAATTTTCCGGGTGGGGGACCCCCAGACCCCCCACTTAAAAAGTGGCCTGATTGGGGCTATATTTCGCGCTATATCTCCCGGTATGAATTATTTCCCCAGTCCGGCCCTGGCGATGGGAGACTATCAAGACTATAGGCATTGTAGCAAACTGATTTCATTACTTGTTTGTGGACTAGCTAGTTGATATCCTTTATAACTACTGACAACTGACAGACAGACTGATGGGAAAATGAGGGTAACAGAGCGGATGATGAAATATTTTACAGGAACTAGATTGGCAATTTCAAATCGTTTGATTATGATGACAACCAGGAGGATGGTTTCTCAAGGGGATTTTGTCATATTTCGGGGTAACTTTGAATTGACATGCATTCTGTTAAAACAATGCAACAGGATTGAAAAGCATCATTTTCATTGTACCCGTTCTTGTTATATAACCATGATTAAATATATTCCTTTTGCTATGTTCTCATGTGCACGAGTCTCACATAGTCATAGGACCAATGTGTCCCCAGCAGACGCGGCCTGGCTGATGGTGATATGTATGGGCTAATGTCGGGTCTTCCACAACAGATTTCATCTTCCTGAGCTTCTGCCCTCTTGTTTGTTGTCTTCTGCGAGGGCACCTGGTATTGCGCTCACAGCAGCATCCCATTCGAACAGAAAAAGAAAGCTTGAATCCTCAGAGTGTCTACTGCCTGTGGGCGAACCTTCTTACTGTTTTCACATCTCTAATTGATTGATAACGTCTCAATCACGAATGGGGAAATGGTTCCTCTTGCTGCATGATATGCTGTATATAGAGTAGGGTGGTCAAAAGTCCTGATTTGTGCAGGACAGTCCCACATTTTAGTCCTTTGTCCCACAACAGATGAGAAATGTCCTGCATTTCAATAAGTGTCCCACATTTCAAAAGTCATGCTTAACATGTTAAATATATGAATTCTTATAGTTTTTTCTCTTCTTAGTCACCATCCATGCACTAATACACCACAAGTAGCCCAGTCTGCACACATACTGAGAGCTGTGTTGTCGGAGTGCACACTTTATCTTCACTCCCGCCTGCTGTCATGGTTGAGCTCGGGAAGAATGAGATTCAAGACAAAGCCAAGACCTTTGTACACATGCTCACACAGCAGCCTCACTGAGTCCGGTTGAGTCTAGCCCCGGAGCGTTCACCCCCACGGTGCAAACTAGACACCGAAGTGCAATGTAGCAGCATGGGCTGTGATTGGTAGAAAATAAATAAGACAAAAATGCTAAGAAATAAAAACACAAGGTAAGCCAAAGTAAAAACATATTCATAATGTGTCATATTCATAATCACATACTGACAAATCACAACAGTTACCGTATATGTACATAATGACCCAGTCATCATATTGACAACTTTGACAGTTTGGAAGAGAGAACTCCCACACACTGTCCATTTACTTGCAATTATACTTTATAAGCTGTAAGGTCCCCCAATTGGGGGACCCTGCTGTATTGATCATAAATCGATCAATAGAGACCGTATTAGATCCCCACATGGACTACAACCCTGTCCAAAGAATTTCAAGAACGCCAAATGATTGATGGAGCTAGAGCCCCGGGAGTCGGGGGTGGTAATGTGTACTTCGGCACACGCCTCACATATCGGCATGGAACTCGAGAACCGCTGAACAGATTTTGTTCCCAGTGTCAGAAATACTGTGTCTGTTACTAGGCTTGAGTAAATTGTAATGAACCAAATGAGAATATCAATAATTTTTTTTTTATCTTTGACTGTGAATAACACTATGCTCAAATTGTCCAGACCTGAAAAATCTAAGCAAATTAATAGATGGAAGATGATTAAACAGAAGGTTTTGTAGATACAGTACTGAATTCTGCCATCCGGAGACATGCAATTTGAAATATTATTATAGAATATAGAATATCAGGCATAAAATGGTTATGCGATTAAAATGCAATTAATTAGATTAATTAATTACAAATCCTGTAATTAATTAGATAAATTTTTTTAATCGCCTGACAGCACTAATTATTATTATTGATTGATATTGAAAGCACGATTATTAAATATGATTACTCATTGATTTGAGAACATCATATGACGACTGCATTTGTTTTGCCTTTCTTCTCGACCAAAGGCCTTTCTGTCATCTTCTACAAGTTACGAGTCCGAGTCCTGGACTGATTTTCAGGACTTGTGACTCGACTTGGACTTGAGCACTGATGATTCGGACTTGGACTTGAGCATTGTCTGCATTCGGACTCGGAAGGTGCAGACTCTGACTCAGACTTGTTAATTGATAAATACAGTTATTTTATTTTTGTATTTTTTTGTAATAGGCGCTAATCATTTGGCATAAGATATTGATGGCTAGTGCATTTGTTTGGCTATTGTGTCACAAATTAAATAAACTCCATTTGAAATGGTGACCGCTGTGTAATTTATGTTTAATGTAGACCTTTTTTTATTTGTATGTCAGCTTTGACTGCCAGAGTGGAGTGGACTCAACCTCGATTACTTGGACTCGGACTCAGACTAGGCCAATGGGGACTCAACTTGGACTCGATTCAGGCTCCTCGGACTTGGACTCGGACTTGAACACTGTGGACTCAAAACTCGACTCGGACCCGGGATTAAGTGATTCAACTACAACACTGTCTTCCACTATGCGCATGAGGACGCACGTGCAAGCCGTCGCCACGGACACGGGGGTGATGTAGAACAGAAACAGAGTACATTGGAGATGTGCAAACATGCCCTTGTGCTTCCTCTTCCTCAAAATCTAACAAGCCAACTTACTGTCAATCAAAAGAGATTGGACTCAATTAAAACGTTGCCAAAACCGAAAGTGAAACTTAAAGGAACACGCCAACATTTTGGGAAATTAGCTTACCGTCTTCTCCAGAGAGAGACAAGAAGATAGATACCAGTTTCGTCTCTGTGCGTTCAGTAGAAAGCTATCTGGCTGCACGTTAGCCTAGCTTAGCACAATGAATGGAAGCGGACAGTGCTGGTTAGCTTTCGGGAGAGGTGTTTGTTGGACAATGCCTAGGCTAACCGGCACTGTCCGCTTCCATTCATTGTGCTAAGCTAGGCTAAAGTGCAGCCAGATCGCTTTCTACTGAACACACAGAGAGGAAACTGGTATCTTTTTGTCTCTCTCTGGAGAAGACGATAAGCTATGTTGGTCTGTTCCTTTAACAGGCATAGAATATATAGGGATGATGAATCCCATTATGAATTTGGGAATGCACTGATAATGAGATGGACACAAATATTTGTATTACACAGATATTAATATTATTATTCATGATTTTCTTTTTTATGTTATGAGTTCCATTGACGCAGCCCACTCCTCCATCTGTTCGCCATGTGTTTTCTGCCATCTGCCTTCAATAACTACCTGTAGGAGGACTGCCCTGTCTCTTAGTTTGGACCCAAACTAATCATCATCATAGTTATAATTTTTGCATTATTATTAAGAGAGACATCTTTGCGTAAAAATTGTGGCGTTCTTGTGAATTTCAACACTCCCGCCACAACCATCTGTGTGGATTTCTTTATACAGTCACAAGATGGGCCCTGCCTCAGTCCGTCACCAGTCGGGTTGAGTCTCGCTGCTAATGAAGCTCTCTTTCTTTCAGACTTCCGTCTCATTCCTTTTCTGCAGAGTGCGGAAATCCATTACCCCCCCCGATCCCTTGTGTCTGCTTAGACTTGACGTGTGGTGGCATGCGTTTAATCTGTTGGATGTGAGACGTAACCTCATGAAACCCCCCCCCCCCCCCCCCCCCCCCCCCCCCCTCCCAGAGGAACCATCCCCATCCTCTCAACCTGTACTGCGGAACACAAGTAAACACCAAAACTGCTACTCCAAAAATACCCTGTCAGCCTCAGGGCATTTGTGTCCATGTGTGTGTGTGTGTGTGTGTGTGTGTGTGTGTGTGTGTGTGTGTGTGTGTGTGCGCGTGTGTGTGTGTGTGTGTGTGTGTGTGTGTGTGTGTGTGTGTGTGTGTGTGTGTGCGCGCAAACGCAGACATTCATACAATCTGTATTCTCATAGACAATAGTCAGCCCTGTGTTTTGTGTGTGTGTGTGTGTGTGTGTGTGTGTGTGTGTGTGTGTGTGTGTGTGTGCGTGCAAACGCAGACATTCATACAATCTGTATTCTCATAGACAATAGTCAGCCCTGTGTTTTTGTGTGTGTGTGTGTGTGTGTGTGTGTGTGTGTGTGTGTGTGTGTGTGTGTGTGTGTGTGTGTGTGTGTGTGTGTGTGTGTGTGTGTGTGTGTGTGTGTGTGTGTGTGTGTGTGTGTGTGTGTGTGTGTGTGTGTGTGTGTGTGTGTGTGTGTGTGTGTGTGTGTGTGTGTGTGTGTGTGTGTGTGTGTGTGTGTGCGTGGGCGTGGGCGTGTGTGTCTGCATGCGTCCAGGCTATGTATTTGAGTTTTCTATTGTGTGTGAAAGCATACTATACCCACACAGTGATTTGATTTAGTGACTACTGAGTTGCAGTAATAATACAGTTAAACTGTAAAACTACAAGTGATTACTGAGATAATTTTTACAGGACCGTGCTGTAATTTAGCAATGACACACTGTAAAAGGTCTTCGAAGTATGTAAATACAATACATTTGCCCTGTAATTCCACAGGGTTACCGTAAAATACTTAATGACATTACTGTGAATTTACAGTAGGCTATAATGTAAAAATGTCACACCAAAATGCTGTAGTCTCACTGTAATTAGTGGCATGTTACCATCGAAACACAATATATTGTTGTGATTATCATGTACAGTAAATTATTATGCAATAATTACTGTGAATTCAGAGCAATTATTAGCCAGTAATCTATTGTGATTTTACGGGAAAACATTGTAAAGTGCAGTCATAGTGTATGACCGGGCTTTTGTATGTGTACGTGTGGGTGTGTCTGTGTGGGTATGTGTGTGTGTGTCGGGGGTGTGTGGGGGGGATTCCTCATCTAATGATGCACCCATCACCACCTCTCGTCACGCCGCCTGACTGCATTTGACAGCCCGCCCAGAGCTCTCGCCGCTAGACGCCCTTTGACTTTGTCTAATGTCTGGTCCTGACCCGGCTTTTCACAACATGACGAGAGAGAGAGAGAGAGAGAGAGAGAGAGAGAGAGAGAGAGAGAGAGAGAGAGAGAGAGAGAGAGAGAGAGAGAGAGAGAGAGAGAGAGAGAGAGAGAACCCAAAGCGCTCCGGCAGACGAGTGCCTCATGTATAGGCTAGTCTAGTCCATCAAGTCCCACTACAAGGAGGGATGAGATGAGGTCGTGGATGGACCTTGTCATGTTGTCATACCTCTCTCCCCAGCTGTCATTTCATATGGGATCAGAGGAGATATTTATGGGCGACAGTGGCTCAGGAGAAGGGGGGGGGGAGATACAGCAATATATGGCGATATTTTGCGTGCCGATATTATTATTATACAAATATTATTGTATCGATACAGTGACAGCAAGTATTGATATCTCTATATTTTTTTTAAATAAAATCGGGTCCATGGAGACACTGAATAAACAAGGCTGCACAGACTTTTTTTTCTATTTGTTTTTGTTCTCATTTATAAAGTAGGCTATATTACAAGTAATGTAGTAGATACATAAGTCAGTAGCAATGTATGGCAATATCTTATGTGCCAGTATTATATTGACACAGTGGCAGCAAATAATTGTATTTTTTTATTTCGCTTGACATTCCCTTAAAAATGATTGGGATGAGGTGAACAGACTGAAAAGGTTATCTTAGTATATAAAACAGAGGATGGTTATTGCAGATGGTAACAACGTTGGGACATACAGCAATCAATAGTTAATAATAATCAAGTTGGGTTGCAAACATTGCAACAGCAACTATCCCACAGTTCAGTTTGTGGTGACTGTAAGCAATCTTGGTGTCTTGGAGTTTCTTCAGTTTTGGACCTGGAACAATGTCAACGGTGGTAGTGGTACTGATGAAGTCTAAAGGGGACAAGTAAGAGTCTGGACTGCCTACCTTTCAATGGTGAAGAGGCTTTTCCTTAAATCCAACACCATCTTAATGACCTTCCAAGGGTGAAGAGATAAGATAAGATATTCCTTTATTGATCCCATTGGGGAAATCCAGGCATCATAGCAGCATGGGGGAGGGGGGAGGGGTGGTACAGGTATGGACACGGTAGGTACTAGTAGAAAACATAAAAAACAGGCAATACAATTATAGTACAGTAGAAAAGTAAAAATAGGCAGTGTAAACCAGTGGCGTCCTTTAACTGAAAGGCAAGGTATGGCGAGGAGGGGGGGGGGGGGGGGGGGGGGTCAAATCAGTTGTGCAATAGTCACTTTTGGTGAGTTGTTTCTATACAATTCAGTTATATGACATTTAGATGACACAGGACTACACAAGCATTTTTAGTATAGAAATGTGTCAACAGACTAAAGCAGGGAACCACAATATTTTGCATACGAATTATGCAGAATGTAATATCATAACTGTCTATTACTTTTCTTGCAATTGAGCCAATTTTCCTTAGGTACGGTTTTGAGGTGTGTGTTCAACAGAATGTAGTATCAAAAACACATTCACAAAAAGTATGGGTTACTGAATGCTGAACTGCACTATTATAATCACTAAGCCAGACCTTACCTGTGTCCCTGTATCA
Organism: Notolepis coatsorum; assembly: GCF_963971535.1. Lineage (NCBI taxonomy): Eukaryota > Metazoa > Chordata > Actinopteri > Aulopiformes > Paralepididae > Notolepis > Notolepis coatsorum. The sequence continues at coordinate 28,797,376 of NC_140165.1, forward strand.
CTTGTCTCTGCTGCCCTTTGATAAAAAAAACGTCCCTATGTCCATTTTCCTTTTTTTTGGGCATATTTCAGTTAGTCACAGCAAAAGTCACCTAGTAAAAGTGAGATAATTGACAATATCAAAACATGCTAGGGCTGTACCAAATAGTTCGAAGCTTCGTTCATAATGTTGACATTCGAATTCTAAATCAACATACAAAATTGAAAAAAAAGAAAAAAAATCTTTTTTTTTTCACATTTTTATTTGCCAAGGTATGGCGAGTGCCATACCTTGCCATACCAAATGGACGCCCCTGGTGTAAACAATATAATCAACTCTGAATATACGCATCTGAGCAAGTAGGCAGTGTGATCAAAGGTGCAGATGAGGGTCTGTATGCCCTATCAGTTATATTATACATTACAATAAACACTACAGTAGAATCTAAATATATACTATGAGTAAGTAAAGTATACAGTATACAGGTGCAGTATACATAAGGTACCCTAAACGGTCTGTGCAGTTTAGGTGGGTGTCAGACAAACTCAGGCTCTGTTTAGACGGAAACGCTAGCAGGTGAATCCGCAAAAATATTTTTTCGGATGTGCCTTTCGTTTATACGGAAACAGCGTTTTTACGGGGTGAAACCGTAAAAAAGTGAGACCACCTTCCAGGGTGGAATTCCTAGAAACGATAAAAGTTTGCGCTATCATCTAAACTGTCAAACCGCATAAAACGATGACGAAAGGGTTGTCAAGGCTCTCGTCGCGCGTACTGCTTACATCACAGGCATGCGCCAGTAGCCTAGAAGCGTAAACAAAGCATGTCTGATTCTATCCATGGAGATCACCTGAAGGCTACATTGGCAGTACTTTTAAATACACAAGAATCTGTCCCGCGGCTATCACAACTATTAGTACTGGACCCACTGTCTGTGAGTGACTCTGCTTTGGTCCAATCACATTCCCCACCCACAGTCTGCGAATCAGAGGCAGAGTAGGGCGGGTCTTCACAGCACGTCATGTGACATCTGCGCCAATCGTGTGACAGTGGGGCTCAATCGTCTCGAGTCGTTACAGCGTCGTCTGCACGCAGAATTCCATCCCAAAACGCTAGTCTAAACGCAAAATTAAAAGTGAGACCATAAGACGACTTTTGCGGTTTCTGTTCAGACTCTCTCCGTCTAAACGTAGCCTGAGTGATCAAAGATTCCTAGTAGTTCTCAAGTTCTGCTGCCATTAGTTCACCGGCTGCTGGCAGCGGTCCCTACTGTTGTGAAGCCTGATACTGTAGCTGCTGGTACAAATGACTGGCCGAGGTGGTTAGTGGTGTGTCGGGGGGGGGGGGGGGGGGATGAGTCTGTGGCTGAACGTGCTTCTCATCTTGACTAGCTCCTCATAGAGAGGATGGGAGGGATTCTCCAGGATAGCGGCCAGCTTCCTTCTCATCCTCCTCTCCGCCACCACCTCTAGTTTAAGCAGCTCGACTCCCCCCACGGAGCTAGCCTTCCTCACCAGCTTGTTCAGTTTGTTGGTGTCCCTTGAGTTGATGTAGCCCCCCCAGCATAGAAGAGAATGCTGGTTACTACAGACTGGTAAAACGACTGCAGCAGTCTATTACACACAGACCTGGGCTTGAACTATGACCTGTGCCAGTGGGTCTTGGACTTCCTGACGGGCAGACCCCAGGTGGTAAGAGCCGGCAACTGCACCTCCTCATCCATCACGCTCAACATAGGGGCCCCCCAGGGCTGTGTTCTGAGCCCCCTCCTCTACTCCCTGTACACACATGACTGCGTAGCACAGCGGAACAACAACACCATCATCAAATTTGCTGATGACACAGTAGTGGTGGGCCTGATCTCTGCCAACGACGAAAGGGCCTACCTGGAAGAGGTAGAGAACCTGTCACAGTGGTGTCAGGAGAACTGCCTCTCCCTGAACGTCAGCAAAACAAAAGAGATGATTGTGGACTTCAGGAGGTCGGGGGTCAAGGACTACAGCCCCCTCAGCATCGACGGGGCACCGGTTGAGAGAGTGAACAGTTTCAAGTACCTCGGAGCCCACATATCCGAGGACTTGACATGGACCACACACATTGACAGTGTTGTGAAGAAGGCACGACAACGCCTCTACTTCCTCAGGCGCCTAAGGAAGTTCCAAGTCAGTCAGAAGATCCTTAGGAACTTCTACTCATGTACAATAGAGAGCATCCTGACCGGCAACATCACCTCCTGGTTTGGGAATAGCACTGCACAAGACCGTAGCAGACTACAAAGAGTGACACGTTCAGCCGAACGCACAATTGGAGGGGGGCTTCCCACCCTCCAGAACATTTACAACAAGCGGTGCAAGGGGAAGGCTAAGAGAATTATTAAGGACTCGAGCCACCCGAACAACTGCCTCTTTGAACTGCTGCGGTCAGGCAAGCGATACCGGAGTCTTAAGGCGAGCACAGAAAGACTCAGAAGAAGCTTCTATCCCCAGGCCATCAGGCTGCTAAACGAACAATAATCGCTAAACGAACAATAATCACTATGCAACAACCATCAAATGCACACAGCACACACACCCACACGCACACACTCACTCAAACAAACAACACACTGCAGCACCCACTCTCCACACTTTAGATCACACAAACACACTTACACTTTATATTTATTGATAAAGGATTTGCACTACAACTCGTACACCTACTGTGAATTGTACCTAAATTGCACCTCGTCCCATTTCTCCATTTCTGCCTTGCACTATATAGTATTGTATATTAGTACACTGCACAGTATTGTATATTGTATGGTAACTACGTCTATTCTGCATCGAACATTGTACATATGTCTAAACTGAACACTGTGACCTCTTTTTTTTTTTTTACTTCTAATTTTACTATGTTTATTTCATACTTATCTTGTCTTGCACAGTCTCTGGAGCGCAACAGTAAGAAGCATTTTGTACAAAAGTATTCTGTACTTCTGTATGACAACTATTAAAGAAACTTGAAGAAACTTGAAACTTGCTATTGTGGTTGTGGGCAATTTCAATAGGGCCGATCTGAGAAAAGTATTGCCAGACTTCTACCAGCATGTGACTTGTAACACCAGAGGCGGCAACATTTTAGACCACTGGGTCTCATTCTCGAACGAAGTTACGACAAAATATTTCGTCTTAGCCAGATAATTTTCCTGAGATCTTATTTGAGAGCAGATCTAAGAGTGCTGAGGAGCACACTTAAATATGCTCTCAGCCCACGATCAAATCTCATGATTGATTGACTAATTAAAATGTTTATTATAACTTGACAGACTGTGTTCTCATAGTGATTCCTTCATGTTAACGCTATAGGCCTCCTTGGAATTAATTACTTGATCATAATTAAAATAAATATGACAATATTTGTACGATAAGAAATTACGCATTTGATGTCGGAAAAATAAATAATATGGATTCATCTGATCACAGGGCAGCTGGATTAACCATATCTGAACCAGCTATTTTGGACAAATGTATAATTACTTTAATTACTCAGATATTCAAACACAATTATGCAATTATTGTGAAATGATTGAAAATAATAATAATGTAATGCCTTCTGTGGAATTTGCATTTCTTATTTGTTACACATCTGTTTTAATGATTAATTATATACATTTGAAAGAATGCAGGTCAACATGCAATGTATCCCATTGATTGGTATACAATGGGACAGACCTTTGTTTGGTTGATTGATTGATTGAAAACTTTATTAACAGATTGCAGAATGGGTACAGTACAGTACAGCTCAATTACATAAGGGGATGCAGACCAGAGAAAGAATTTCGTCTTGTTTACATCAGGGTCCCCCATTTCAAATTCATCATAACATATATGACACACACGACACAGATAGACAGTACTGCTACATCTATACTATAATATATATTTATGACATACCAGATTTGCAAATACAGTACTGTTTGTGATACAAAAAGAGTCCAGAAAAGAGAGTACATTTGACGTAGAAACTGTTGGAGGAGGTTGGGTAGGAGGGGTGGTAGACTTACACTGTACAAGCAAAACTGTACATTGGAATATTGACAAAACCATACTTGGTCATTTACTGTACATTGGAGGGGGTTGATATAGCTATAAACCTGCATTCCTTCGAATATATCATTAATCAATTAAACTTATATTGAAATACACTATATAGCCTATACACCAACACTGAAATGACAGTGGATAAATAAATAAGAACTAAAGCTAATCGGTGGAAATAGACTGCATTAATATTCCATAACAAGTCTTGTGTGCGCCTACGAATGAACAGTAGCCTATAGGCTTAATTATGGAATAATAAGCCATACTGCATTCATTCATTACGCCGGCCGGCCCGTAGGCTATATATATTATATGTCATTCATTCATTCATATACAGTACTGCGCGTGCGTGTGTGTGTGCGCGCGCGCTGCGGCAGGTGTGTACCACAAGCTGTATATGATGCCAATACATTAATCTAATCTAGTTTTGATGGGCGCAAGCGTGATTATGAAACCTAGCCGCATTTCTCGGAGACGCTCTCTGATTGGCACTGACTGACGCTAGGTTTCGTAATCACACGGCTCTCAAAGCACTTCCGCCATTCCATTTCACACAGCTGCGTCACCAGTTGCTTTATAAGGACTGTCGGGGGCATGGTTTGTATGCAAATGACCTGAACGGGAACGCGCTTTGGAGTTTACGACAGAATGCCATTCTCCAAGCAGATATCAGATCATATAATTTCTGCGACCGTTTCAGCCACTTAAGACATATCTCCAGCACGTTCAGGACTCAGAGTGTACTTGTCATAGATTATGTCTCAGTGGTTCCAAGATAAGTCTTCCAGAATATATCTTTGAAAAAATTTCGGGAATGAGACCCATTGTTACTCGCAATTCAAGGGTGGCTACAAGGCTCATTCTGCCAGTGGTTTCGGCAAGTCGGATCATAACGCCATCTTTCTTTCTCCGGAGTACAAACAAAGTATCAAACGTGCGCCGGTAGTCTCGCGAGAGGTGCAGAAATGGTCTGTTGAATCGGAGGAGGCGCTCCAAGCTGGACTGGAATGTACAGACTGGAGTGTGTTCCGCGATAACACAGATAACATAAATGACTACACGGAGACAGTGCTGGACTTTATATGTACTTTGGTGGAAGAAACAATCCCCACTACCACAATTAGAGTTTACCCAAACCAAAAACCCTGGGTAGACAAATCCGTCCGTGAGGCTCTGAAAGCACGAACTGCAGCCTACAACGCTGGGTTTGTGGCAGGCAACATGAATGCAGTGGCGGACTCAGGCTGTTTGAAGGGCAGGGGCGAAAATAAAAAAAAGGGCACCTAGTGCACAACATGGGACCCCATCAGTGAGCAAAAAGCTATGATGCGTCATGTATGATGAAATAGTCTTCATCCTTGATTAAGATTAGCATTAGAATAACATAGACAATCCAGATTAATAGTATAACCACACCTCTATGATAAAAACACACAGGGAACAATACACCTTTAACATTTGTATTTCATAAAACAGTTTAACAGTTAAAGTTAAAGGGGAACTATTTTACAATTTCTTTCACTATTTGGGCACTTTTACACAATTCCTGTGAGTCTATGGAACACCTCTGTAATATATATATTTTTTTTATTCATTGTTTTGTATTTTTAATCAAGTCCTCAAAAACAGCATTTTTCTACCTCAAGATTTCGAGCTGTTTTGAGCCTGGGCTGCAGGTGCCACCTAAACCACTGCGGAGCGTCATCGTCTATCTCAACATTAACATGCAGCAGTGACTATATGACATCACATATAGGCACATTTTCAAACGACTCAGTTCAGTGAGGGTGAATATTGTGAGAGGAGAATTGGAAGAATGCGCCAATATGAGAATTTTGAGACATAGATCATATTAATATAAGTTCACATAGCTAGGAAACAATGCTAAACACTCAAAAAGGCAATTTATAAGATAGTTCCCCTTTAATTCAAGTGCCGTTGAGCTTCTTCCTTTCTCTCTCCTCCCCCTCTCCTCTCATTCTCTCCTCCTGTCCTCTCCTCCCCTTCTCTCCTCCTATACTCCCCTACTCTCCTCCTGTACTCCCCTTCTCTCCTCCTATACTCTCCTTCTCTCCTCCTGTACTCCCCTTCTCTCCTCCTGTACTCCCCTTCTCTCCTCCTGTCCACTCCTTCTCTCCTTCTGTCCTCTCCTCTCCTTCTCTCCTCCTGTCCTTTACTCTCCTTCTCTCATCCTGTCCTCTCCTCCTGTTCTCTCCTTCTCTCCCTCTCTTTCTCCATCCCCCTCCCTATCTTCCCCATTCTCTCCATTAAACTTACTATATTGTACCACCTGACTCCCCCCTCCTGCCATCCTCTGTCCTCTCCTCTATCACCTCTAATTAAAATATGTTGGTTATTTTCATGGACAGATTTGTATGTGCTGGCTCTCCATTGCTGCAATGGAAGGGAGATGGTGGGTGGGGGAGTCATAGCAGAATTCGTCTTTTGGTCCTCTGTTTATATATGTCAATGACCTCATTATGATCAATTGGGATATCCCTCTCAATTGAAAGCATCATAAGATCCGAGAGCCTTTTTTCCCCACATCGGTTTCTGTGCTGGGTTTTGATCAGCTTCAGTTTAGAGAATGATCGCTCTACTGAAGCAGTTGTCACTGGTATTGTAGCATATGTTTTGAGGAGCATGGTTATATTTGGGAAAACAGATTCCACATCATTGTCTTTAAGACACTTAAGTGCAGCTTTGACATTGTTGGAGGGGAGAGCATATGAAGAGTGGAATACCTTGAGTTCGGTGACAACATTCTCTTCCTCTACATCATAAAACTGGCACACATCTCTGACAGATACAGCCTGTGTCGTTTGTCATGCCCTTCCAGTGACTTGAGATGGTAAGGCAGTGAAGACCTGATAGGATTGACCCAGTAGGTGTGTCATCCTTCCCTTTGAATCTTCGGTGTAGCTCATGGGAGAGTATGTCAAGAAAGGTAAAGAACACCTTTCCCCGGTAGTGCTCCTCCAAGTCTTGGACTTGGTAGTCCTCCGTAGCAGATTGAGATCTATACCTGTACCTTTGAGATACCTTCCTGTGTCTTGTTTGTCCAGGTATTTCTTCTGGCACCTCAATGCCTGCTGCCTCTGCTTGCCCTTTTGTTTTTGAGAAAAGGACCTTGAACTCCTCATCCTTCCTCATTGCTTTCACTATGACTCCCTCCACAATGGTGTATGATGCTGACAAGTCAAGGGCCCTCATTCATCAACGTGTCTTACGCACAGATTTGTGCTTACCCTGTGCGTACGATCATTTCTAAGCAAAGAGTGGGATTCATCAATTTCAACTTGAACTTGACTTAGTGCTTATGTGTACGCACAGCTCGGACCACACTTAGCTGACGCCCAGTGGTAGAATATATTATTACAACAAGGAAATGAGCTTCTGTGCATAATAACACTGGCATGTTCTGTATGAACCGTAATTCATTATAGTTCATTGTAAAATAGCAACAGTAGTGTAATTATGGTCAAAACCCTATAAATAGCATTTGGAATAATAGATCTTTCTCTCAGAATGAATGCAGCATGGTTTATATAGCGTTATCGGAATATACGGGGTGTAGGCTACTGACTGACTGCGCTCCGCGTAGCTTGATTGATTGATTGATTGAAAAGTTTATTAACAGATTGCAGAATGGGTACAGTACAGTACAGCTCAGTACATACAATTGTTAAGGGGATGCAGACCAGAGAAAGACTTTCGTCTTGTTTACATCAGGGTCCCCCATTTTCAATTCATCATAAATCATAAAGCTCAACTCATTATTATTTTGCGCACAGACCGCAGAAACACGGGAACGTTTTGATTATATTTAAAAGGCTTTACGTTAAACGAAACAAGTGGAATTTCGAAGCTGTAAGCAGAATACAAGTCATATGAACACCAGTGTTGTGCTAGTTACTGAAAAATAGTAACTCAGTTACTTTACTAGTTACTTCATTTCAAAGTAACTTCGTTACTGTACTAGTTACTTACACCCAAAAGTAATGAGTTACTGTGAAAAGTAACTATTTAGTTATTTAAAAAAAAATAAAAAAAATAAATTGCTCAAGTCCCATGCCCCATATACTCAAAATCGGTTGATCAACTTGACAGTTTCCATTCACATCACCGAACTCTGCTAAGCAATGTGGTCTAGAGCGTTTCATTATATATTCCCTCCCCGCTGTATGTATATTTCTCTCCCACCCACCCACCCCCTCCTAATGTACAGTCCCCTCCCCATCATATGTATATACTCTGTCAGGATCTAGGGGTAACAGTACTGTATATTTGAATACCGCTTATGTCACAAATGTATCAGTACTAAATACCTATATGTCCCTATGCCATAAATGTCATGTATGTTGTGTATGTCATAAATGTCTATATGAATTGAAAATGGGGGACCCTGATGGAAACAAGACAAACGTCTTTCTCAGGTCTGCATCCCCTTAACAATTGTATGTATTGAGCCGTACTGTATTGTACCCATTCTGCAATCTGTTAAATAAAGTTTTCATTCATTCATTCATTCATCCATTCATTAATTCATTCATAACCATCTTGCAGCGTTGTTATCAAAGCATTGCAACGTTAGAATAGTTAGGATATCAATTGTGCATGAAAGGACTATATTTATATTGTTTGATTAGTATTATGAGATTCCCTGGCAGATTAAGTACAGTCAAAATCCGTTGATCTTGAGTTTCAGTGAACACATTGCACTCACCGTCACCAGTCTGCGGTGGTCGAGATGTAACGTTAGTCCAGTTGACTCCAGCAGCCCTTCAAACATGTTCTTTATCTCGTTTCCATGTTGTATATTAATTATCTCTCCAAGTAGTTGCTAAATGGTTTGTTAGTTCGTTATTATTACTGCGTTCTTATTATGTAGATTCATAGCGAGCGTCCTCTTGTTGTTTACTGTAGAGAGCGCCTATTTCTTTCAGAACGTCAGTGGCCAATCAGAAGTGCGAAACCAGAATGAGGCTACGGAAAGAAATAATAATAATAATAATACTTCGTTTTATATAGCGCCTTTCAGTCTACAGTAAACAAAACAAACGCAGGCGAAATAAGGACGCTCGCTATGAATCTACATAAAAAGAACGCAGTAACGAACTAACAAACCATTCAGTAACGTAAGTAGCGTTACTGAATTTCAAAAGTAATGCGTTAGAGTACTAGTTGCGGCAAAAAGTAACTTCGTTTCTGTAACGCGTTACTTTGTAACGCGTTAGTCCCAACACTGATGAACACCCACGATATAGTGTTCTTCCCCCTTTTTACTGTATAAGAAAGAATAGAAAACGCATTGCAATGACACCAGATAGTGGACAGACTATGTATATGATGGGATTCAAGTTCGCGTTTATGTTGATCATAGGCATGCTGTCAGAGTATGATATCTTAATCAAACATTCTAGAACATTTGTCGTCACAGATCATGTCCTAATAGAACATAGGCTATGGCATGGTCCATCGTGATATTGTGTGGACTGTTATTACTGTACCGGTACCACCCATTGTGACAACAGCCTTGTGAGTCCCGCACACAAACATGATGGAATTCAAGTTCATGTATTGAAAGGCAGGCTACATCATACATGCAGTGAGATTCATTGTTCTTGTATATGCTCTCGTATTATTGTTTTTATAGGCTACCCAATACTGACATCAAAATAGATTGTAGTATGCCTCTAGAAATCATATGCAGCAGGTAGAAAATTGACGGAAGATCCATCGCGATTTGGAATAAAATTGAGGAGAACTTTAATCCCTGGGTATTAATCAAACAACACGGGAAAAGGCAGTCATATTCCAGCGCGGTCTTTATTAGTGTTTGCGCTGCCCAGGCAGCAATGGTTAATAGATATCATATCCGACATCACCGTTCTCATAACACGCTTCCCTAGGCTTAGTCCATTTTTCCACATTTCATGGGGGTATACCATTACCGTATATGGTTAATCGGGGCGGTTCTGGTATGCAAATACTTAAAACAGTGCACGAGCTCAAACGTAGGATCAAAGTCATATTCATCATGACAGGTGTGCGTAGAACCTGCTTACGCACGTGTGATGAATCCCGATTTTCCTGTGCGTACACTGATTCTACATTCTGTGCTTAACACGTTGATGAATGAGGAAGGTCTTTTCTCTAAAGTGAAGCAGATGCGATGGCAGTCTCATTGAAGACAGGTGTGGCAATCTCCATGCATAGCATAAATTCAAAATCTATGCTACGCAAGAGCATCTGGGCATCACCTGCTGCAGAGTCTGGTGGATCACTATCAGCCATGTTCTGAAGCAGCTTCACCACAGCAGAAAGGACCTTCTTCAGGGATCTCAGAGCATCTTCTCTACACGCCCACCGTGTGTCAGGCAGCCTTTTCAGTTCACAGAGTCTTTGGCCAGGGTACATGGTCTGTTGCATTTTCACAAACGCAGCGTGGCGTTTTGGAGATCTGGATATGAAAGTGTATAGATTTTTAACTAAATTGAAAAACCGAACAAAATGCTGGCTTGATTTGGCACTCTCCACCAAGACCAGGTTGAGACAGTGGGCATGGCAGTTCACGTATAAAGCTTTCTCATTGTGGCTCTGAATTCGCGACTGCAGACCGTTGTAGCTTCCGCTCATATTTGCGGCTCCATCGTAGCCTTGGCCCCTGATGTCTTCCACTTTTAATCCATTCTCCTCAAGGAATGTCATCACAACATTCTCCAATTATTTTGCTGTTGTTCCACTTACATCACAAACTTGTAAAAATCTCTCCTTGATTTCAAGAGAATGGAGAATATTTTGGAATCTTCCATTTCTTTGAGAATTACTCTTCTGACATAGGTGGCAAGGGCACTGATTATGTCATTCTGTGTCTTGTAGGACAACAGTGATGTCTGTGGTTTTTTCTGTTGAGACTGGATGTGATTGATTTTTATCAAGGTGCATTTTGATGGTGGAGTCATATTTTGCAAGTAGCTGTACAAGTTCAAGGAAATTCCCTTTGTTCAAAGATGTACCACTTTCATCATGACCCCTGAATGCCCCATCTTGCCGTGCAAGATACAATGTGATGTCTACCAGTCTTGTCATTAGCTCCCTGTTTCTTTGTCGTTCCTGTTCTCTTTTGGCTTGGCCTTCTACGTCTGCCCTCCTGAAAGCCTCTTCCAGTGGTCTTTGTTTGAAGTTGCTCCATTTTACCATGCCGTGGGGCACATGGTCAAGTTTAAACCATTGGAAGGGCACCAATGGGCACGTCCTCTCATTTTCAACACTCAAAAAGGGCATTTTAGCGCGATGTTTTCAACTGTGGGGGTACATGGTCACGTTTAACCATTAGAGGGGCACCAATAGGGCACGTCCTCTAATTTCTTTCACTCAAAAGCGCACTTTTGCGTGATACTATTTAACCGTGGGGCACATGGTCAAGTTTAGACCATTGGAAGAGCACCAATAGGGCACACCTTCTATTTTTCACCACTCAAAAGGGCACTTTAGCGCGCGTTTTTCAACCGTGGGGGCACCAATAGGGCACGTCCTCTCATTTCTTTCACTCAAAAGGGCACTTTTGCGTGATATTATTTAACCGTGGGGCACATGGTCAAGTTTAGACCATTGGAAGAGCACCAATAGGGCACACCTTCTAATTTTTCGCCACTCAAAAGGGCACTTTAGCACGCATTTTTCAACCATGGGGGCACCAATAGGGCACATCCTCTAATTTCTTTCACTCAAAAGGGCACTTTAGCGCACGTTTTTCAACCGTGGGGGCACCAATAGGGCACATCCTCTAATTTCTTTCACTCAAACGGGCACTTTAGCGCACGTTTTTCAACCGTGGGGGCACCAATAGGGCACATCCTCTAATTTTTTTCACTCAAAAGGGCACTTAAGCGCGCGTTTTTCAACCGTGGGGGCACCAATAGGGCACATCCTCTAATTTTTTTTCACTCAAAAGGGCACTTTAGCGCGCGTTTTTCAACCATGGGGGCACCAATAGGGCACATCCTCTAATTTCTTTCACTCAAAAGGGCACTTAAGCGCATGTTTTTCAACCGTGGGGGCACCAGGGGGTGCGGTCGCCCCCTGTGAGTCCGCCAGTGCATGAATGACCACAAGGTAGCGAGATACAACGTCAGGAGAGTAGTAATAGAAGCAAAGAGGCGCTACAGGGATACAATTTAACTGCAATATGAACAGGCTATTTCTAGAGCTATGTGGCAGGGCCTCAGAACGATGACAGATTACAAAGGCACCTCCCTCAAACTGAACAGTGACATCTCCTTAGCAAATTATCTCAACACCTTCTATGCGAGGTTTGAGGCTGGGAATAACAACACCAGCCTACAAGCCACTGCAATGGAGGGGGGGGGGGGCTGCTGAGGGAGACTCAGTGTTCAGGGTAACAGAACATGAGGTGAGGAGGACCTTTAAGAAAGTGAATATCAGGAAGGCAGCAGGACCGGACGGTATCCCCGGCCGCGTCCTAAAAGTCTGTGCCGACCAACTGGCCCCGGTATTCACTGACATATTTAACCTGTCCTTTTTAACAGGCTGTCATCCCCACCTGTCTGAAGAAGTCCACTATCATCCCTGTACCCAAAAAATCCAAGCCTGCTTGCCTCAACGACTACCGCCCTGTAGCTCTCACCTCTATAGTCATGAAGTGCTTTGAGAAGCTATTAAAGGGCTACATCTGCTCCTCCCTCCCCATCAACCGCCCCAACAGGTCCACGGAGGACGCCATAGCCCATGTGCTGCACACAGCAACCTGGACAAGAGGCAGGGGAACTATGTGAGAATGCTGTTCATCGACTACAGCTCAGCATTCAATACCATAGTCCCCTCCAAACTCATAGCCAAGCTCAGGGACCTGGGCTTGAACTATGACCTCTGCCGGGTCTTGGACTTCCTGACGGGCAGACCCCAGGTGGTGAGAGCAGGCAACTGCACCTCCTCATCCATCACCCTCAACATAGGGGCCCCCCAGGGCTGTGTTCTGAGCCCCCTCCTCTACTCCCTGTACACACATGACTGTGTGGCACAGTGGAACAACAACACAATTATCAAATTTGCTGACGACACAGTAGTGGTGGGCCTGATCTCTGCAAACGACGAGAAGGCCTACCTGGAAGACGTCAAGGTCCTGGCGGGACACGCGACTTCTCTGTATTTAAAACAGGGACGCTGTAATAACACCATGTAAATATCACTGGAAGCACCCCCACACCTGAACCGTATCACAAAAGACCAGAGAGGGAACCGGGAACAAAAGCCTGTTGTGTTCTGTCTCTCCCTCCTATCTCCCAACAACAGGCTTCAGCCAGCAATCCCGTTATGGGCTGGTTCTTAACTTATCAAATCAGTTCCTAACAACATGCACACAAGCAATGCACACACACACACACACACACACACACACACACACACACACACACACACACACACACACACACACACACACACACACACACACACACACACACACACACACACACACACTGAAAGGTTTCGATGTGTGCATGTTGGCGTGCGGAGAGAAAGTGGAATAAGGATAAGCTCCACGTCTCCCTCGAAATCCTACGTGACTGCCTATCTGCATATCAAAATGCTGTCAAAACAGCTAAATGCGAATACATCTCTAATTTGGTCTCTACTAATTGCCACAAGCCCCAGATTCTTTTCAAAATTCTTAACTCCCTCATTAACCCCCGTGATGTCTCCCCAGTTGTGCCATCATCTGCTCTCTGAGAAAGTTTTCTAAACTGTTTTATTGATAAAATCTCCGCTCTCAGACCAGTTCTCACCATAGCCTTCCCAGACGCGTGAATATTAAAGGCAACCAACTTGTGTTCAGCTTTTCGTTCAGCGTTTCTCTGATTGGCCACACGGCCAATCAATCAATCCACTAGCACACGCCCTTGCGGCAAGAGAGACGCGGCAGGAGAGCTGGTCGAACCAGCAGTGTTCTGTTGTGTGACTGTACTACAGCGGTGTTCTGTTGTGTGACTGTACTAAACTCTTCCACCACATGACCGACATTTGACATACAGTACACCTCCTATCTATGTTGGGATTATGTTTGGTCATGACAAAACAATAAAAATCGCTACTGTTAGTAATGCTGCCACCACCCACTTCAATGACAGAGCTCTCATATTTGCGAATGCATAAACTATATCTTAAATTATGGCGATGTGTCTAATATGGCTGTCGCGAAGTCATTGATAAGCGACAGCCATATTAGACACATAGCCATAATTTAAGATATAGTTTATGCATTCGCAAAATATGAGAGCGCGCCGCTGTCATTGAAGGGCTTCCTACAACAGAGCACCGCCGCTGCTGCTGCTGAAGCTGTATCAAGCCGGCGGCGGCGCACGAAAGCCGGGGATAAACCACCGCGTCGCCCCGCTGGCGCTTCAGGCTCAGCAGCCTCCACGGGCGAAATAACATATAACGTTACAGTTCCACACTGATGTACAGTGAGTGTCTAATATGGCTGTCGCGAAGTCATTGATAAGCGACAGCCATATTAGACACATAGGCATAATTTAAGATATAGTTTATGCATTCGCAAAATATGAGAGCGCGCCGCTGTCATTGAAGGGCTTCCTACAACAGAGCACCGCCGCTGCTGCTGCTGAAGCTGTATCAAGCCGGCGGCGGCGCACGAAAGCCGGGGATAAACCACCGCGTCGCCCCGCTGGCGCTTCAGGCTCAGCAGCCTCCACGGGCGAAATAACATATAACGTTACAGTTCCACACTGATGTACAGTGAGTGTCTAATATGGCTGTCGCGAAGTCATGCCTCTCCCTCTGACAATATCATAATGATGTGTTTTCTATATTATATCCACAATCATTCATCTAAAAAATTGTATGGGCTTTGATTAAACATGTAACCTACACCTACTGTAACTTACTGTACCTCTGCTTCCTACAGCACAGCAGGTAATGGCGTTAATCAATGGAACGCGAAACATAATAACGTTACGCTTTCTAGTTCAGCGCATTTCATAACTGTATGGGCTTTGTTTATACACGAGTGAAACAGCAGCCCAACACAAGTGCGTTGGAACAGCAGCCCATGGTACACAAGTTGGTTGCCCGCGCTGCCGCTCGCTTGCGCTCCTTGGATTTCATTTGGGACGTGGGACGACTGCGCTTGCCTGCGCGTGGGGGCGTGGCCAATCAGAGAAAAGCCGAACACAAGTTGGTTGCCTTTAATATTCACGCTTCCCAGACCCCCCCCCCTCCTCCCCTACACTCCCTGCCTGCTGTTTTGGAGAAGTTCGAGCCCGTCTTTCCCTCCTCTCTCTCTGACATAATTAAGCACTTACGGCCCACAAACTGCCCCTCAGATAGCCTTCCCTCTCACCTTCTAAAAGAAGTGCTCGATTTGGTCTTGCCCACTATTTTATTGCTGGTAAATTCCTCTCTCAGCTCTGGCTGTGTCCTAACCGCTTTTAAACATGCTGTGGTTCAACCCCTGATAAAAAAGAAAAACCTTGATCCCTCTATTCTATCAAACTTCAGGCCTATTTCCCAACTACCGTTCCTGTCAAAAGTCCTGGAGCGAGCAGTTTACCTCCAGTTACAACTGTTTTTAGATGTATATAAAATCCACGAAAAGTTTCAGTCTGGCTTTAAACCGTGCCATAGCACCGAAACAGCCCTCCTGAGAGTTCAAAATAATCTCATTTTAGCTGCCGATTCTGGAAATCCTGCCATTCTTGTGCTTTTAGACCTCACAGCCACCTTCGACACTATAGACCACACTGTCCTACTGTCGCGGCTGGAAAAATATGTTGGCATCACAGGCGTCGCCCTAAGCTGGTTTAAGTCTGTAGCGGTGTCCACTTATAGTGCCTATAACCTTTACCGTTGGGCGCCAGACAGGTATAACCCCTGCCAATGAAGATAAAAATACCTTTTTGATTTGGTTAATTAGGCCTATAGCTCCGGCATAAGACTGTACCACATAAGACAAATAATAATAATAATTTTCATTAGACAAATAATATAATAATTTTCATTAGACAAATAATATAATAATTTGATTTATAGGTCTGGACTAATGGCCAAGATAATTACTAGGTGAGTTTGATAACAAAGAAACAAGGAGTCATGCCCAATTCAGTCCAAATGTCCATGTATTGGATATTAGTCAAAATCATAAGAAAAACTCTTAGAACACAAAACAATTCATTTACAGACCAGTTCGTTCACGCAGTTCAGTGCATTGGGTGAACAGGTATAGGCATTTGCCAATAGTTCCAAATGTCAAAGAGTTCGTGATGACCGCCACGCAACTGTGTGAATGAACGAAAAAATAGAAAGTCTCTAACGAGAATATGTGTGTGCGTGTGTGCGTGTGTGTGCGTGTGTGTGTGTGTGGGTGTGTGATGCGAGTGTAGGGGGAAAAGAGGGGCGTTGGACTTGGGCTGGAGGGGGTAGAGAGAGAGATGTTTGGCTGGGGCTGGAGGGGTAGAGAGAGAGGTTTGGCTTGGGCTGAAGGGGTAGAGAGAGAGAGATAGAGGCGCGTTTGGCCTCGGCTATGTGTCGCCGTCGTTAGGAAGCTTGGAGAGGGGAATGTTTGAGTCGGAGACGCTTGCGTCACAGCCTCGGAACAGGAGCGCAACCAACAGTGCAGCGTGTACTTTACCGCACCGAAGTCCGCGTTGGGTGAAGATGACCAGGTCGTGGACGTCCGGAGTCTCCGGACTATCCCCGTTTCTCATCCATCCCGTGTTAGGTAATGTTTACTGGCCGTTTTCAACTTCTCTAACTCCGGTTCACGTTCTCCTGCTCCTCACATCGGCTGCACGTCTTCTTTCAGGTAAACAACATTCAAACTCGCCGCTCTCACTTCCACGTCATGACTTCGCACGTCTCCTGTCTCACGTCTCACCAGGCCAACCCCCCACCGTCTGACGTCTCACCTCTTATCCGCTATCAGATCCCAGATGAGCGCATCCGTAATTGACAGACATAAAGGGACAGGCGTACTTTTACCTGGCAGGTTAAAGCCGCTCTGTCACACTCTCCCCCCATTGTGAAAGACCACCTTTGGTGGTGAACACCAGTCACTCGAAACCCAGGAACTCGTCCTCTGAGCTATCTTCATTTAATATCTCCAGGACCTCCTTCCTTTCCTGTTCGTCCAAATCCTCCGCTGTAGGGTAGAAAGGTTTGAGGTTACAGACATGTACTGTTCTCACATCTCCACCAGTGTCCTCTCGTACAACTTGGTAGTTGACGGGACCAGTTTGTTTCATTACACGATAGGGTCCTTTCCACTTGCTGGCCAGTTTGGCAGTAAAGTTCTTGGCTGCACTGGACTGTGGAAAGTTCCTTACCCACACCCTTTCTTGGAACTTGAAACTGACATCCCTCCTGTTCTTGTTATAGTTTCGTAGCTGTCTCACACGAGCCTTCTTACTACTTTCCTCGGCTTTGGCGTGGAGAGTCTTCAGCTGATGAACCACATCATACGCCTGAGCATCAGGAGGAAGAGACTTGCCTCTCAGGACTTTGTCCATTGGACTGTTCAGTTTCCTTCCAAGCTGTAACTCTGCAGGGGTAACTCCTGTGGTTTCTTGAACTGCCGAATTCAAGGCAAATCTGAACTCTGGTAAGTACTGATCCCACTTCCGGTGGTTGTCTTCCACGTAGGAGGAGATCATACACTTCAGAGTGCGATTCACCCGTTCTGTCATGTTCGTCTGTGGGTGATAGGCTGTCGTAAGCTTGGGTGTCACTGTCCATTTCTCGCAGAGCTCTTTGAATAAAGACAACACAAACTGTGATCCTCTGTCTGACAATATAAAATCTGGCACACCCCATCTCGTAAAGATTTCTTTCTTCAGTATGCGGGCGATTGTCTGCGAGTTTGCTTGTCGCATGGGGAAGAATTCCACCCATTTTGTGAAATAGTCCACTAGGACAAGAAGATACTCATTTCGTTCTGGACTGCGTGGAAGGGGTCCCATTATATCTACTCCTAGCAACTCATTTGGTCCCTTTACTGAATGTTGCTGAATCATTCCTGCAGGCTTCCTGTTGTCGGACTTCAGGCTCTGACACTTCACACAGCATTTGACATGTGCCTTGACATCGGTCCACATTCCTGGCCAGAATGCCACTTCCTGAAGCCTCTTGTAGGTTTTGAAGATACCCCCATGTCCACATAGCGGGTTCTCATGATAAGCCTGGAGGACTTGCGGAATCAGGGTTGCTGGGACATAGACCCGATAATGACACTGTCCATCTTGTCCTTGTGTTTTTCGGTACACCTTATCCTCCAGGACTGAGTAGTCATTTTTCACAGAACTTCCTTCCTCTGCCAGAGCCTTAAAGATGGTCTCAATTTTGGCATCCTTGTGTTGTTCCTCCCATATCTGTGCAAGGGATATCGGAAGTGTTCCAGAATCCTTCTTGCCGGAATACAGGTTGCATCCAGCACCTGTTGGAATCCTGGAAAGTGCATCTGGAGCACTATTCAGTTTTCCTTTTCGATATTCAATGATGAAGTCGAATCGCTGAAGTCGCAGAGCCCACCTGATCAGACGACTTGTAGTCTTCGTGGATCTCAGGACCCACTGTAAGGCAGAGTGATCAGTGATGACAGTGAAGAGTCGTGGTTCCAGATAGTGCTGCCATTTCTCCAGAGCCCAAATGATTGCAAGGCACTCTTTCTCTGTTGCAGAATAGTTGCTTTCTGCTTGGTTTAATGTCCGACTTGCATACGCCAGCACTTCTTCAGTACCACCTTCCTTCTTCTGTGTCAGTATGGCTCCAAGACCAGTATCACTTGCGTCAGTGTACACAAGAAAAGGATGATCTGGGTTGGGGTGACCCAAGATAGGAGGAGATGACAAACATTCCCTCAGTCTGTTGAATGCATTCTGGCACTCAGGACTCCATATGAATGGTCGTCCTTTCTTTTTTAGGTCATTGATCGGCTCAGCAATCTTGGAGAATCCTGGAACGAATCTGTGGTACCATCCGGCAAACCCCAGGAACCGCTGAACCTCTTTGATATTCTTCGGAACTGGATAGGTTCGGATGGCCTCAACCTTGTCAGGGTCTGCACAAACTCCTTTGGCACTGACGATGTGTCCAAGAAACTTTATTTCCTGGAGGCAGAACTTGGACTTCTTCAGGTTGATGGTCAGATTTGCTTTTGCAAGCCTCTCTATGACTTGCTGTAGATGCTGGAAATGTTCGGTCACAGACGTAGAATAAACAATGATATCATCGAGGTAGACGAGACAGATATGACCACGGAGATCTCTCAAGACAGTCTCCATTAGTCTTTGGAATGTCGCAGGAGCATTTTTCAGTCCAAAAGGCATTACGTTGAAGTGGTACAACCCACGAGATGTGATGAATGCAGTTTTTGACTTGCTCTCTGGATCCATGGGCACTTGCCAATAGCCACTGTTGAGATCAATCGTAGAGAAGATCACTGATCCAGAGAGTGATTCCAGGATCTCGTTGATGTTGGGTAGCGGATACGCATCAGTTTCGGTCACCGCATTGACCCGTCTGAAGTCCACACAAAAACGGTGACCTCCATCCTTCTTTGGAGGCAGCACCACTGGGGAGGCCCATCCTGAGTATGATGGTTCGATGATCCCCGCACTTAGCATATCTTTCAGTTGTTCCTCCACAATGGCTTGCTTTCCCGGAGCCATCCTGTATGGCCTTTGTTTGATCGGCACATTGGTGGTGGGGTATATCTTGTGAAGTAGCACATCAGTTCTCCCCGCCTCATTTGTGCACACTTTGGGGTACGACTCAAGAATTCCTCTTAACTGCTCCTTTTCATCATCTTGCAGTTGCGCTTGTGTGACAGTATTGTGGATATACTCCTTCGCATCCAGGCGTACAGGTTCCAGCGTCAACACAGGAGGAGGAAGAGCACTTATCAGGCATAATTTCCTGGGATAGTGTCGTTTCTCCTTCCTAGGACCATTTGCACTACCTGGTTGAAATGGAAATACTTCGGCAGGGTTAGATTTGAAACTATACTCCCCGTCTGCCACGTTGATTTGTAGCCCACTGAGAGAAATGAAGTCCAACCCCAGGACAACTCCAAAAGCCAGGCCTCTCTGATCCAGCACGACTACTGGTAAGGTGAAGAGTTTCCCGTGAAGGTCGATTTCCAGCTTCCCCCAACCAAGTGGAACTTGTGCCTGTCCATTAGCAAGATACAAAGGTCCATCTTCCCAGGGAGTAAGCTCTTCTTTGGTTCTGTTGAGCTCCGCCCATAGATACTCATGGAGAAGGGTGTAACTTGCACCTGTATCCAAGACAGCCTTTCCCCGCCAGGCTCCCAGAGTGATGGGTACCACCAATAGGGTAGGTGGGCCACAAGGAGAACTTTGTTTTGAAGTACTCGAAGAGAGGTTCTCCGCGGTAGGTTGTGCTGACTTGTCACGTCGTTTTGAGGTGACAGCTGTGGACACCAAGCTGTTACTTGGGTGTTGACCTTTCGGCGCAGAATAGGTTTTCTGTTGTCGATTGAAAGATTTGGAGTGGTCAGGAGGTGTATATTGGGGACAAGATCCAGGAGGATGTTGTCCCTTACATCTCCAACACATCACAGGCGGTCCATCCTGGACTCGATTTGGAACGCTGGGCGTCCTATTCTGAGTTTGAGGAGCTCTTAAGTTGGTCCTCTTGTCATACTCAAGTTGGAGCTCGTGATCCCTTTCAAGTTGGATTCCCAGACGCACCAACTCCTCTGTGGTCTGAACTCGCCCTCGGAGTTGACTTGCAAGATACGGTTTGATGTTTTTCAAAATCATTTTTACTATGGGCTCTTCAGTGAGAGAGGGTTTCCACTTTTTACAAAGAGCCCTATAAGAGAAAGCGAAGTCTCTTATAGTTTCCTTCTCTCCTTGGATTTTTGTTCTGATTCGGTCTGCTAACTCGTCTTCATAATCATCAGTTAGATAAGCAGACATAAAAGCAGTTTCAAATTGGCTCCATGTAGTTACAGAGGATCTGGCAATCTCCCACCAGTCACGAGCTGTACCATGAAGCACGGTTCTGAACGTTGCCAGGAGGTCCCAGTCGGATAAGGGCTGTAGCGCCAGAAAATCATGGCATTTGGTCAGATAATTCAGTGGATCAGGGTCATCATCCAGCTTTCCATAGGTTGGAAAAGTCAGCTTGATACTCTTGGTGATGACTGATCTTGTAGATAATGTGGTTGGAGCAGTGGTTGGTACAGTTCTTGAGCTGGCCGTTGCCAGCGGAGAACCTGTACTGAATGTTGAAGGTTGTGTGAAAATAGAGCCTATAGGCAAAGTTGCGGGATGAAACAGTGAGGTGGGAGGAATGTTAGTGAGTTTTAGATCGAGAGCATCCAGTTTCTTTTCCATAGAGAGAACTTTATTCTCGTGGTTATCCGATTGCTCCTTCATCTTTACTTTCATCTCCTCCAGTTGGCTGTTTACCCGAGTCACCTGTGTAATACAGTATTCCACTCCTTTGGATATCATATCCACTCCTTCCTGGGTGACTTGTTTCACCTCTTTGATTTCCTTCTGAACTTCTACTTGGGACTGTACCACCATGAAATTAATCTGCTGGGTAAGAGTTTGTTCAGATGCTTGATTCTCATCAGCCATTATGATTTTGGTGGTTTTGGCCAGATTATCCATTTCTTTTAACACATTATCTTGGAGGGTGACGATGCATGTCTTGAGATGAGTGTAGTTGGCCACTGACTGATTTCCAATAGCTTGGATTCTTAGGTCAGAGCGGGTATTGAAGTCCTGCACATATTTGGTCAATTGTTGCATTCTCAATTTCTGCTGATCCATTGTCTGACACAACTGTAACCAATTTCCCTGAGTTTGGTAAGCCAGTTGGTTCAAATCCCTTGCCGGGGTAGCCATGACTCCTGGTAAGTCAATTGGGGACAAGGTGTCGGAGGTTGGGGAAGATATGGAGTCTGAAGAGGCAGCCTTGTGTTCTCCAGAGTCAATTGAGATTTTTTCAGGTTGCAGAAGAACATTGGTTTCCTCTGTTAGCAAAGCAGGGTCCGTTTGGAGGTCGATTAGTGGTTCCTGAAAATGCACACCTTCTTTAGGCTTGGTCGCCGGGAATTGCATTGGAGACTCCTCCCCCTTTCGACGCTGAAATTTCTCAATTCTCATTTGTATAATACCCCTTTGGTCAGGTCTCTCCGTATCAGACCTTAAGGGGGTATCAACATCAGGAGGGTCTGGTCCCTTTAGATCCCACCCTAGACCCTCTGTTTTTGTGTCTAGGTCTGGTGGGTTTGGAGGCGGGCTGCTTGGTGCAGCCTCTGCGCCCTTAGACATTGTGAAATCAGTGGGTGGAATGTGCTTTATGTAAGGTTATAAACCCAAAATCAATTATTTAGAGCAGTACACAGCACATTAATGAACCCACATAGTCGAGCAATGCTTCAAACCTTCACAATATAATTTGTTTCACCTTTCAAAAGTTGTCAACTGTACCTTTAAACAAAAAACATAATGCCCCTTTAAATAAAATAGTGCCATGCACCTTTAAACAAAACAGCGTAATGCACCTTCAAGGGAGATAGTGCCATGCACCTTTAAACGAAAATAGGGCAATGTACCTTTAAAGAAAATAGTGCCATGCACCTATAACCAAAATAGCATAATGCACCTTTAAAGAAGATAGTGCCATGCACCTTTAAACAAAATAGCATAATGAACCTTTAAAGAAAATAGTGCCATGCACCTATAACCAAAATAGCATAATGCACCTTTAAAGAAGATAGTGCCATGCACCTTTAAACAAAAATAGGGTAATGTTCCTTCAAAGAAAATAACAAGTAACATATGTATATTTTTTCTTTAACACAGTACCTTTAAACCTTGGTTCAGTTAGGCCCTCAGCCCCACGTTGGGCGCCATTTTATGTAGCGGTGTCCACTTATAGTGCCTATAACCTTTACCGTTGGGCGCCAGACAGGTATAACCCCTGCCAATGAAGATAAAAATACCTTTTTGATTTGGTTAATTAGGCCTATAGCTCCGGCATAAGACTGTACCACATAAGACAAATAATAATAATAATTTTCATTAGACAAATAATATAATAATTTTCATTAGACAAATAATATAATAATTTGATTTATAGGTCTGGACTAATGGCCAAGATAATTACTAGGTGAGTTTGATAACAAAGAAACACTCAGGAGTCATGCCCAATTCAGTCCAAATGTCCATGTATTGGATATTAGTCAAAATCATAAGAAAAACTCTTAGAACACAAAACAATTCATTTACAGACCAGTTCGTTCACGCAGTTCAGTGCATTGGGTGAACAGGTATAGGCATTTGCCAATAGTTCCAAATGTCAAAGAGTTCGTGATGACCGCCACGCAACTGTGTGAATGAACGAAAAAATAGAAAGTCTCTAACGAGAATATGTGTGTGCGTGTGTGCGTGTGTGTGCGTGTGTGTGTGTGTGGGTGTGTGATGCGAGTGTAGGGGGAAAAGAGGGGCGTTGGACTTGGGCTGGAGGGGGTAGAGAGAGAGATGTTTGGCTGGGGCTGGAGGGGTAGAGAGAGAGGTTTGGCTTGGGCTGAAGGGGTAGAGAGAGAGAGATAGAGGCGCGTTTGGCCTCGGCTATGTGTCGCCGTCGTTAGGAAGCTTGGAGAGGGGAATGTTTGAGTCGGAGACGCTTGCGTCACAGCCTCGGAACAGGAGCGCAACCAACAGTGCAGCGTGTACTTTACCGCACCGAAGTCCGCGTTGGGTGAAGATGACCAGGTCGTGGACGTCCGGAGTCTCCGGACTATCCCCGTTTCTCATCCATCCCGTGTTAGGTAATGTTTACTGGCCGTTTTCAACTTCTCTAACTCCGGTTCACGTTCTCCTGCTCCTCACATCGGCTGCACGTCTTCTTTCAGGTAAACAACATTCAAACTCGCCGCTCTCACTTCCACGTCATGACTTCGCACGTCTCCTGTCTCACGTCTCACCAGGCCAACCCCCCACCGTCTGACGTCTCACCTCTTATCCGCTATCAGATCCCAGATGAGCGCATCCGTAATTGACAGACATAAAGGGACAGGCGCACTTTTACCTGGCAGGTTAAAGCCGCTCTGTCACAAGTCCTACCTGACTGGCCAGAGCTTCTCAGTCCAGCTTGGAGAATTCTTCTCTTCAGCGGCCCCTCTTACCTGTGGGGTGCCCCAGGGGTCGATACTGGGCCCCATCCTTTTTTTCTTATTTATGTTGCCCTTAGGCTCAATCATTGCAAAGCACAACATGTCCTTCCATTGCTTTGCCGACGATGTGCAGATCTATTTACCCCTACAAGCAAAAGGCAAGGTTACATTACAACCACTGTTAGATTGCCTGGCTGACACTAAACTATGGATGAGTGCAAACTTTCTCAACTTAAATGAGCGCAAAACAGAGATAATTTTATTTAGTAATGATTCGCCTGACCCTACTGCCAATGCCATAGGCCCTCTGGGCTCAAACATCCGCTCCTCTGTCAGAAACCTTGGAGTAATCTTTGACAGACATTTTAAATTTGATAAGCAGGTTAGTTCGGTGGTTAAAACTAGCTTTTTCCACCTCAGACTCCTGGCCAAGACCAAACCATACCTCTCCCAGAAGGATCTGGAGAGGGTGATCCATGCCTTTATCTCGACCCGGCTGGATTACTGCAATGCGTTGTATGTCGGCATTGACCAGTTGCTGCTCCGTCGCCTGCAACTGGTACAAAATGCGGCTGCCCGTCTGCTTTCCGGTACCAGGAAACGTGACCACATCACACCAGTTCTGGCTTCTCTCCACTGGCTCCCCGTCCGTTTCTGTATTGATTTTAAACTTTCACTGACTGTTTTTAAAGCACTACACAGGCTGGCTCCACTGTACTTAGCTGAGCTCCTACATCACCTCACCCCATCCAGAGCCCTAAGGTCTGCTGACCAGCTGCTGCTGGAGGTGCCTAGGACCAGGCTTAAAACGAGGGGAGATAGAGCCTTTGCTGCTGCTGCCCCCCGGCTCTGGAACAGCCTCCCCCCACATACTGTAAGATCTGCCCAGAGCCTAGAGGTTTTTAAATCCTTGCTCAAAACACACCTCTTCTCCCTGGCCTTTGACCAGAGCTAGCCTAGCATTTATAGATGACGTCCGCTGTCACTCTGGACTTTTTTATCCAATTTTCTTGTCTCTTTTTTATTGCACTTTGCCCTTGCTTTCTTATATGTACTGTACTCTACCTTTTTATCATGTTGTAAAGCACTTTGGTTTGGCTGTTAGTCATTTGTAAATGTGCTATATAAATAAAACTGACTTGACTTGACATGTTGCACATGGAGAGAGAGACTCGTTACTCGCGATGCAGGCCGCACCTTCAAGGCAATGATAGGGGAAAGACTGATAAATAATCACAGTGTGATGGAAATGCCAGTATTCAGATTGCTGTCTGTGGTTATATATGGGTTGTGGCAATAACTTTGACAAATTATATCTTGCAGCAACGTATTGAAAAAAGAACTATAAACTATAAACTACTTATTTTTTTTATTATTATCTTTCTTCCCCTCCTTTTTCCCGATTTTTCTCCCATCCCACCCTTCCTGGTTGTTGCGTACTTTCCCCTACTGTTGGTCCGGGAGACCGGAGACTGTCACATGCTTTCCTCCGACGCATGTGCAGCCTGCCGGTCCACTGCCAAGAATCGAGGACAGACCAGAATAGGGCAGACGTTCCGTCCGGACGCGCCGAGGAGGGTCCGGGGGCTGGCGAACCTCCGGCGAAAGTCCAACATTGTTTAACTTCTCCTTTCGCTTCATAATAGTTTCCACTGGTTGAAATGCATATGAACAATCTCACGCTGGAAAAAGACAAAGGAAGGGCATGGACGTGACCACTTCCTGTGTCTTGTAGGCACACATGGGCGTAGGCGTGGTCACGTGCAAGTGACGTGCATGTACAACTTTTTCACGCGCACAATAGGTGCGTGGAGACGACATCTCATAATGGCAGAGCGAGACACGATTGGCCAGTATGACCTATAACTGGATAGTTGATTTAACTTCATGCTGAAGCCATTCTAAAATCAGCTATAAACGTGTGGCTGTGTGCGTGAGTGCGTGTGCGAGTGCACGTCCCATCTCCGGTCTAGCTGACTGTATCCCTGGCTCTCTTATCATCAGCATTATGAGATAGTAACTAAATATTAACGCATAGCCACTTGGAAAAGTAACTGTAATCAGATTACTGGCTTGTAAAAAGTAAGTAAATTAGATTACTATTTACTGAAAAAGTTATCAGATTAGAGTAACTAGTTACTGGCATCACTGGTCATAAATGTCTAGATGTAGCAGTACTGTCTATCTGTATGTCATGTATGTCATGTTAAGATGAATTGAAAATGGGGGACCCTGATGTAAACAAGACGAAAGTCTTTCTCTGGTCTGCAGCCCCTTAACAATTGTGTGTATTGAGCTGTACTGTATTGTACCCATTCTGCAATCTGTTAATACAATTTTCAATCAATCAATCAATCAATCAGTCACGGCAGTAGAATCACGAGGCACTGACACCAAAGTCACATTTGTAACCACAACCCCCTCCTCTCTCTCTCCCTCCCTCCCTCCCCCCTCCCTATCCTGACCCACCCAGAGAACGTTCCGCTGGCGTTCTGACACTCAAAAGGTCAATTTTCCTCCTTGTACTTCCTGGAACTGAATTTGTGTTGCCAGGCAACATCCCGTATTTGGACACTTATTATGCAGAGCCGCCTCTCTTGCACCTGTAGGTCACTCGGCTCTGTGGCACAGCTCAGCCCCAGAGTGCCGTATTACTGTAACCAGATTAGAGAATATAGTAATAACTTTGAATTGTATGTTATACGGAGTATACAAATGTATACAAATTAACCAGATATTAAACTTGTCTGAACATTTATGAGTTATGCTGTGATGTTGTTATCAGAAATGTACACAGATCTCTTCTGCATAAGGATAGCACACCTTTATGGCTGTGTGCATCGTTGTTTCCATGGAGACAGTGGATAAACAAGGCTGCACAGACGGTTTTCGGTTCTTATTTACAAAATAGGGTAAGAATACAAGAAATCAATACAGCAATATATTGTGATTAATCAATATTTAAAATGATTGGGATGATGAGGTGAACAGACTGAAAACATTATCTTATTAGTAGTGCTGTCAGGCGATTAAAAAGATGTATCTAATTAATTACAGGATTTGTAATTAATTAATCTAATTAATTGCATTGTAATCGCATAACCATTTTATGCCTGATATTCTACATTCTATAATCATATTTCAAATTGCATGTGTCCGGATGGCAGAATTCAGTAGTGTATCTACAAAACCTTCTGTTTAATCATCTTCCATTTATTAATTTGCTTTTAGGTCTGGTCAATTTTAGCATGGTGTTATTCAGTCAAAGTCAAAAATGTAATTGATATTCTCATTTGGTTCATTACAATTTACTCAAGCCTAGTAACAGACACAGTATTTCTGATACTGGGAATACATTCCCTGAGATCCATAGATGTCCCTAGAATCAGATACCAAGAACATGCAAATGGACCATATTAAAAAAAAAAGTCTGTACATTCTACGTTCTTATGGAATGAATGAGATAAAAAAAAAAAAGTATTCATTTTTTTATTTTATTTTTTTTATTTTGAGTTAATTTTCATAACGCGATAATTTGCTGTGTAATTAATTAATCGAATTAACGCGATACACTGACACCCCTACTTATTATATGATATATTTGTATTGCAGATGTTGACGAAGTTTTCCATTGGGGACATAATTTGCAGTTGAAAAAAGGTCATGGTGATATTAGAAAAAAGGTCATGGTGATATTACAAAAAAGGTCATGGTGATATTACAAAAAAGGTCATGGTGATATTACAATATCGTGAGTCTAGTATCGTGATGTTATCATATCGTGGGGCCTCTGGTGATATCTCCATGACCTCTCCATGACCTCTCCATGACCTCTCCATGAGTAGTGATATTTGGATCAACTGGATCACCATCAGGGATTTAAAGTGGCACAATATCTTATTCACCCCCCCCCCCACACACACACACACATACATACACACACTCATGCAGTACAAACACACACACATAGTAAAAACACTGTTACATAAGATGAGAATACCCTAACAGAAGACACCTTCTCCTTACGGTTGACTATTATATATTTTTTTCTGTATATGTATGTCCTTCTGTACATGCACTTGGGTATGTCACTATAAAAGGCAGTGTGTATGACGTCACTCACCTTCCCAGGTAGCTCCATCACATGTGTACGTGTGATTGGCTACTCGATCCGCCTGGGACTGGTAAAGCTGTGTTTGAATGATGCATTTTGCCGGTAGCTTCGTGTGAATGACGAGAAGCACGTTTTTGAAGCGTTCGATTGAGCGTTAGTCGTAAATGAAGTTCGGGAACGGAGTCAGCTGTTTGGACCGCCGTCTTGCGATCCTCCGCAAGGACACTATTGTTGGCGGCTAAGCACTCCGGAGCTGCGGACGATAGCCGGGAAGACGGACTGGAGCAGGAAAGCCACTCGATGACAGGCCACTTCACAGGCCACACGACAACAGGCCACTTGACAGGCCACACGACAACAGGCCACTTGACAGGCCACACAACGACAGGCCACTTCACAGGCCACTTGACGACAGGCCACTTCACAGGCCACTTCACAGGCCACTTCACAGGCCACACTTGAGAGCCCACACTTGACAGCCCACTTGACAGGCCACTTGACAGGCCACTTCACAGCCCACTTGACAGGCCACACGACAACAGGCCACTTGACAGGCCACTTCACAGGCCACTTGACAGGCCACACGACAACAGGCCACTTCACAGGCCACTTCACAGGCCACTTGACAGGCCACATGACGACAGCCCAATTGACA
This sequence comes from Notolepis coatsorum, assembly GCF_963971535.1. Classification (NCBI taxonomy): domain Eukaryota; kingdom Metazoa; phylum Chordata; class Actinopteri; order Aulopiformes; family Paralepididae; genus Notolepis; species Notolepis coatsorum. The sequence goes on from NC_140165.1 coordinate 28,826,394, forward strand.
GCCACTTCACAGGCCACATGACGACAGCCCACTTGACAGGCCACTTGACAGGCCACTTCACAGGCCACTTCACAGGCCACTTGACAGGCCACTTGACAGGCCACTTGACAGGCCACTTGACAGCCCACACTTGACAGGCCACTTGACAGGCCACTTGACAGGCCACATGACGACAGGCCACACAACGACAGGCCACTTGACAGGCCACACTTGACAGGCCACTTGACAGGCCACACTTGACAGGCCACTTCACAGGCCACTTGACAGGCCACTTCACAGGCCACTTCACAGGCCACTTCACAGGCCACTTCACAGGCCACTTCACTAGCCACTTGACAGGCCATTTCACAGGCCACTTGACAGGCCACTTCACAGGCCACTTCACAGGCCACTTGACAGGCCACTTCACAGGCCACACTTCACAGGCCACTTGACAGGCCACACTTGACAGCCCACTTGACAGGCCACTTGACAAGTCACTTGACAGCCCACTTGACAGGCCACGCGACTTCTCTGTATTTAAAACAGGGACGCTGTAATAACACCATGTAAATATCACCGGAAGCACCCCCACACCTGAACCGTATCACAAAAGACCAGAGAGGGAACCGGGAACAAAAGCCTACGTCTGGGGGTCTGTTGTGTTCTGTCTCTCCCTCCTATCTCCCAACAACAGGCTTCAGCCAGCAATCCCGTTATGGGCTGGTTCTTAACTTATCAAATCAGTTCCTAACAACACGCACACATACACATACACACACACACACACACACATCCAATCTGAAATGCAGAACTATAACTTCTTGATTATAATAGATATTATATTTACTGTATCTACCCTTACAATGCGCCGCATTGATTCAGTCACTGATGAATCCATTTAATGTCGACCAATCAAGTGCAATTGGATTCGCTCGCTGTGAGGTTCACCAGGGTTGATTCATTTCTGTAAAATAAATGTCTCTGACTATTAAGCTGTTTCACTAAAGAGTTTTCATAATTCAACATCTTTATGCAGCGGTTTTCACTCAACGGTGGCAGAGAGAACTCAACTATGACCATGAACTTATGTGCTAAGTGGCCCAAAACGGGCCCTTCACCATAAAACAATCCTGATTTATTTGACACATAATCACACACACATCCAAAGAGAGTAAATGAGTTTGACCGCCAGTGATGATCGGGGACATTGAATCCTTGTGTTCTGAATGAAATGATAGCAGTGGTAGCAGATATTGCTTATATTTTTTTTAACTACATAATTTCCTTGAACACAATGATTCAATGCCACTGGTGGCCATATTCAAACTAATTTACCCGCAATAACTGTCAAACTAAATGAACGTGCACAAAACAGTTTTTGGACGTGTGTGAGATTATGTGTAAAATAAATCAGGGACTAAAATGCATTAATGTACACATTTAAAAGACGTTATGAATTAAATAAATAAAAAGTCTTAAAGGTCCTTTATTATGGAATATTGGTTTTCACCTATACTTGGTGTGGATTTGGCACAACTTGTTATTTCTGTGCTGCGTGGTGAACTATGGCAGCTGCTCCTTGTTGCTTGGCCCTGCAGGGGTGACACCTGAACTGTTATGGGGGGTGTCAGGAGAACCCAAGAGCAGAACACAAGGCACAGGAGAATGAGGTGGTTTAGGTTATTTAATGGAAAATACAGGGAATGACAAGCAAGGCAGGTAGTGAATTGCTGGGAGTGAGCGGAGACAAGTGGGCGACGTGTGTCCATGCGGTGAGGTCCGTATAGGTGGGGGTGCAGGCCGGAGGGGTGAGATCCTACACACAGGAGAACAAGGGTCAATAAGACGCAGAATACTGAGCACACAGATAACACTAGGAGTAACACAGTAATTGTGTATCAGGTTACTAGAGGTCCAGAGAAGAGTCCTAATACCAAGGCAGGTGAAAACAACACTCGGACTAGGAGTGGCAGGGGTGCAGGCCTCTTATCCTGGCTCCGTGATGAGATGATAGTTCCCAGGTGTGTAGGCCGGCCCAGGTAGGCAGGCTGATGGTGAGGCGGGAACAGGGAGAGACCCATGTAAGGTTGTTGGAACCTTCTGACAGACTGGTGAGAGAAAGGCCCTGGCCCTGGCTGTGGCTGTAACATGAACACAGTCTTTTAGATTATACAGCACACTCCTACGCAGAGAGTTGGACGACATACAGTATCTGCCCAAAGAGGATGTAAACTAACCAGTGCTTGGTCTTATAGCGTGTTACCTTATATTGAATAAATAATTGTATATTAATTATAAGAGCGTATATTACCCCAATACAATGAGTGATACTGTCTCAGACAAATGCTGGCATGGCTGTGGTAAAAGAGGCACCCTGATGCATTGCCTGTGGGAATGTCCTCTAGTGAGAGGTTACAGAGGCCATCACAGAAACCCTCCAGCTTGATCCTGGACCTGTTTGTATTCGTCAAAGGTAATACAACATCTGTAAAGACACATCAAATGCCAAAACAAACATGTAACTTTGACTCAGAATTGTCTGTTGTGGGGCGGCAGGGTGGCGCACCACGTAACGCACTGCAATGCAACGCGGACGTCCCGGGTTCGACTCCCGGACCCGGCGACCCTTGCCGCATGTCCTCCCCTCTATATTTTCTCCCATACTTCCTCTCTGCCGGGTCTGTCCAATAAAGCAATACAAATGCCAAAAAGAAAATCATTAAAAAGAATTGTCTGTTGTATTGAAATCTGCACAGCAGTAGTTTTGTTTAAACTTCAGAAGTGTGATATTTAAACTAGGACCCCAAAATGAATGGAAGTGAATGAGGAGCCTGACACCTGGGAGGAATGGTGGTGTTGACTGTGAACAACGGGGTCACTAGTTTACTTGTAGATTACTTTACATAGAGGTAAGACTGCTGAAACTTCTAGTTCTATATTTCTACTAAAGTGAAATATCCCTTTAACCCATAAGGACCCACGGTGATACAGGTGTCACATGTCACAGGGACCTCCGGTTGCTGCTGAACGGACGGGTTTGTGCGGACCTGTTCTCCCAAACCTTCAAACTTTAGACTGTTTTCTTTCTACGTTATTTTAAAAAACATTTTTAACCATTGATCTTAACTGATCACTGTGACTTTTGCTTTTATCGTTTATGCTGTTGGTTTTATAATTTTTATGTGACTTTTTACTGGACGTGACCTACGCTATTGGGGCTTGTTGTTGCCATAGCTACAGCTACACGCTACATTACTCACAGTGTTCCACACTCCCGAGGAAATGGCTCCGACGTCAGATGTCGCAGAAATGCGAACAGAACTGAAGTCCATCGAGATACTAGTAATGGATCTTCTCAAGCGTCAAATGGAGCTCATGTCCAGGCTGGCTAGCATGGAGCAAGTGGACGCGGGCTGCTCCAGTAGTCCCTCCTGGGCGACAGTGGTGAAGGGCCGAAGGAAGCGCTCCCTTCCTCTCTATGATCCCTTTGATTCACCTCAACTATCAAACCGATTCAATCCTCTGTGTAATGATCCCGGCCTCCTGGGCTCTCCCTCGCTTCCGTCTCCTGCTGCTAGTGCTGTAGCTTTGCTCAATGACTATCCGAAGCTAGCTACTAGCCAGGCTCCAAGCGAAGCTGCCAGGACGGCCCTCTCCAGCTCACGGCTCGGCCATGGAAGTAGAGCTACGCCCCAGAGCAGAAAGCGCTCTGCCCTTTGTGCTCTCACATCGCCAAACTCCCCAGGCTCGGGTGATGGGTCCGACTCCCCGAAGTTTAAAAATCCTCGCCTGCGGTGCTCTGCAGCCCATGCCAGTGCGGTCATCCAAACGCTGAGTGTCATCGACGGAAATGCCGCTGTGAATGAGCCCCTCCACACGGCGCTGTTGCCCGACCAACCGGCTACCTCCGTCGACACCTCCACTCAATCTGCTACACCTGGAAATGCAGACGCTACTCCTGTGGCTTCTCACCATAGAAACCTGGCCATCTACGACGGGGGATGCATCCATGGACAGCCAGAGATCCTACTCATCGGAGATTCCATCACCAGGTTTTTGCAAATACCACACAGCATTACATATTGTTTTTCCGGTTTAAAGGTTACTGACTTACTGGAGTGTACTCCTGAAATCATCAACAGATATCCCTCCGCCCACACCGTTATCATTCATATTGGAGCAAATGACGTAATGGCTAGACAATCCGCTAAACTCCAATCTGACTTTGAATCACTCATTCTCACTGTTGAGAGTCTGGGCAAAATATGCATTGTGTCCGGCCCCATTCCATCCATAGGTCGTGGATCTGAACGATTTAGCCGTCTGTTCTGGTTGCACCAGTGGCTACAGACCTATTGTACTGCTACAGAACTTTGCTATATAAATAACTTTGATCTGCTCTGGTCCAGGAAAGATAATTACAGACCCGATGGCATCCATCCAAACATATCGGGGGTAAATGTGCTAAAGCATAACGTCATACAATGTGTAGCATCACTGGCCTGACAACTAGGCCTATCTGGCTCTGTAGACTATCTACAGAAGCAGCCTAAGCTACAAAGAAACATGTTGAGTGTCATCCCGGTTCTGACCACCAGAAGACCAATCAATTACTCATTATCACGTCCCATATATAAATCGAACCTCATCAATATCAGTGTTCAACCACAGACTGTCTCACACCCCACTACAGAAACCGTACAGCTAAAACTAGCACTGTTCAACGTTAGAGCGCTGAAACAAAAATAATTTCTGATAAATGAACTCATAGTAAAAAATGGTGTACATTGTATGTTTTTAGTAGAGACATGGCTAGACTCTGGGGGATATCGAGCGGCCACAGGCTTCTATCTCGGGTAGGTGATTGAGATATATAGAGACTGCCTGTAGCTCTTAACATGGCGTCCCTGGCTTAGGGCTGAGATCGGTATGATAACAGCCAAAATAAAATAAACTAGAAATATTGAAAAACGGAGAACCGAGCTTTAGAATACACCAGACAAAGGATATTGATCTGTATGGCCCTCAGTGAAAAGCAGTGGCAAATTAAAGGCATCTGCATAGTGGGGGCATTGCTGGTGGAGCGGTTGAGGCCGCAAAATTGGATTAAAGAAAAAGAAAGTAAAGAAAACCCTCTCTCTAAAATGTATTGAAGTTTAGAGAGACATCAGCGCAGCCATACAGGCTGGCAGCGCCGGCCAATAAGCTGGTGCTAACTGGACGACGACCAAAACGGAGCCCACTTGGAATGCAGGCTAACTAGCCACAAGCGAATTGAACGCTAACTGGACGGCGACCAAAACGGAGCCCACTTGGAATGCAGGCTAACTAGCCACAAGCGAATTGAACGCTAACTGGACGGCGACCAAAACGGAGCCCACTTGGAATGCAGGCTAACTAGCCACAAGCGAATTGAACGCTAACTGGACGGCGACCAAAACGGAGCCCACTTGGAATGCAGGCTAACCAGCCACAAGCGAATTGAACGCTAACTGGATGGCGACCAAAACGGAGCCCACTTGGAATGCAGGCTAACTAGCCAGAGCTAACTGGAAATGAGCTGGCCCTAGCCAGACGAGAGCTAACTAGCTCACCATCGGCTAACAAGCCAGTGCTAACACAAATGAGCTGGCCCTAGCCAGACGAGAGCTAACTAGCTCACCATCGGCTAACAAGCCAGAGCTAACTGGAAATGAGCTGGCCCTAGCCAGACGAGAGCTAACTAGCTCACCATCGGCTAACAAGCCAGTGCTAACACAAATGAGCTGGCCCTAGCCAGACGAGAGCTAACTAGCTCACCATCGGCTAACAAGCCAGAGCTAACTGGAAATGAGCTGGCCCTAGCCAGACGAGAGCTAACTAGTTCACCATCGGCTAACAAGCCAGAGCTAACTGGAAATGAGCTGGCCCTAGCCAGATGAGAGCTAACTAGCTCACCATCGGCTAACAAGCCAGTGCTAACACAAATGAGCTGGCCCTAGCCAGACGAGAGCTAACTAGCTCACCATCGGCTAACAAGCCAGAGCTAACTGGAAATGAACTGGCCCTAGCCAGACGAGAGCTAACTAGCTCACCATCGGCTAACAAGCCAGAGCTAACTGGAAATGAGCTGGCCCTAGCCAGACGAGAGCTAACTAGCTCACCATCGGCTAACAAGCCAGAGCTAACTGGAAATGAGCTGGCCCTAGCCAGACGAGAGCTAACTAGCTCACCATCGGCTAACAAGCCAGTGCTAACACAAATGAGCTGGCCCTAGCCAGACGAGAGCTAACTAGCTCACCATCGGCTAACAAGCCAGAGCTAACTAGCTCACCACAGGCTAACAAAGCCAGGAGCTAATTGATGGCTAACTAGCCAAGAGCTAATTAGCTCCCAACAGGCTAACAAGCCAGTGCTAACAGGAAGTGAACTGGCCCTAGCCAGACATGAGCTAACAGCTGGCTACCAAGCCAGAGCTAACGGAAGTGAACAGGATGTCTCACAATCATTCCCACATCACCGATGACGAGGAATTACCCTCGGATGATGGATTGGGAGTTTCTACACCCAGCAGGGGGTTAGACGACCCAAGAGAACGGGGAACACACCCAGAGTCCCCTGAGACGCTTGCGGAAAGTGAGGAATTCACAGAACCAAGCAAATCACAATACCCAGAGCTGCCGGCTGTACAGCAGGCAGTAATTGGCACAGGAGAGAAACCTTACTGCTGTGACCAGTGTGGAAGGAGCTTCAAGATGAAGGCTCACCTTAAACAACACCACATGGTACACACAGGAGAGAAACCGTACTGCTGTGGCCAGTGTGAAAATAGCTTCAAGAAAGGGGCAAGACTTAAGACACATCACATGATACACACAGGAGAGAAACCTTACTGCTGTGACCAGTGTGGAAAGAGCTTCAAGACGAAGGCAGAACTTAAACAACACCACATGGTACACACAGAAGAGAAACCTTACTGCTGTGACCAATGTGGGAAGAGCTTCAAGAGAAAGATATACCTTAACCGACACCACAGGACGCACACAGGAGAGAAACCGTACTGCTGTGACCCGTGTGGGAAGAGGTTCAAGAGAAGGGCAGAACTTAACCGGCACCACATGATACACACGGGAGAGAAACCTTACTACTGTGACCAGTGTTACATGAGCTTCAGGAGAGAGGAAGAGCTTAAAAAACACAGATGGCGGAAACAGCCATGCAAGGTGCCAACCTGCTTAACGGGAGCAGTAAGGGGTTATGTGTCTCGCTCAAGAACACTTCGACACACTACCTGGGACGAACGGGAATCGAAGCGGAATGATCCCATTTTCTATGGCCCAGAAGAGGAGGATGGCGACATTCAGATCGGGGATCAGAACCCGGGGCCACAGATGACACCTTCAGGTGAAACTGAGTCTGAGCCTGAACATGATGGGGAGCTAAATACCTCTGAAACTGAACACAGTTCTGATTACTCAATATCTTGAGTAATAGCTCAGGAGAAGCTAGCACAAAAGAAGCTGGCGCAGAAGATGCTAGCACAACAGATGCTAGTGCAACAGACGCTAGCTCAGGAGAAGCTGGCGCAACAGATGCTAGCTCAGGAGAAGCTGGCGCAGCAGATGCAAGCTCAGGAGAAGCTGGCACAGGTAGCTCAGATGAAACTGGCGTACAGAAACCAGATATGGTTTGGTCCCTCGGAAACACCAAGGGAAGCAGTGGGTCACTCAGACCAGAGGGCTCAAATTACGGACCCCCGGTCCAGATCCAGAGGAAAAACATGGGGGTGAAACGAACCCCAGAGCAGCAAGCAGAGATGAGGGCAACAAAGGAAGGAATTCGAGCAAGTGCAAACTGCACTTGACATTCAGCTCATCTGTCAAGACTAGGAATGATATATAGTGTTATTGTCATTTAGGAAGAAACATGGTATAGAATACTACATTCATTTTGTATACATTTTAAGTATACTATGTAAAGATGTCTGTCTTTTCTCTAAAAACAGAGTAAAGAGGACGAAAAATGTGTAATCTATTTCATTCAACAGGGATTACCTGACAGTAACTATTTTGGTAGGTTGCACCCGTACCAACCATATCAGCTGCATGAGATGTACACTCACCAGCGCCTATGGATAAAAATTGAGACTCTGCAAACTCTCATCAAGCGTAGCACCTTGACGCGGGGGGACAGAGCGAGCATCAGGGTCTCTGTATCCGACGGGCCTATCAGATTTGTGGGGGCTCGGAAGCTTCAGCATGCAGGACGCTGTAGTGCTGGTGCGGCCGAGTCACTGGTTTATAGGTCTGTCAAAACGGATCGGAGGTTCTGGGGCTTAGAACATCCGAGAGTTGGGCTGTATACTAATTGAATTAACAGCCGGAAGAATATGAACTGAAATAACTGCTGTGAGGTGCCTCTGGAGTAAAATAATACTTACTACAGTCACTTGACCGTGAAGTAACATAATGCTTACTTAGTCAAAACTTAAGTAGAAAACGACTTGCGACTAGGAGGTCTAGGGAGCTTTAAAGTCAAAGGCCTAGGGAGCCTTAAAGTCACTTAAACTTGAAGTAACATAATGCTTACTTAGAGTTTAGCAGGCCTAGGGAGCCTTACAGTCACTTGAACTTGAAGTAACATAATGCTTACTTGGAGTCAAAACTGAAAACTACTTGCGACTAGCAGGACTAGGGAGCCTTAAAGTCCAAGGCCTAGGGAGCCTTGAAGTCACTTGAACTTGAAGTAACATAATGCTTACTTAGTCAAAACTTAAGTAGAAAACGACTTGCGACTAGGAGGTCTAGGGAGCTTTAAAGTCAAAGGCCTAGGGAGCCTTAAAGTCACTTAAACTTGAAGTAACATAATGCTTACTTAGAGTTTAGCAGGCCTAGGGAGCCTTACAGTCACTTGAACTTGAAGTAACATAATGCTTACTTGGAGTCAAAACTGAAAACTACTTGCGACTAGCAGGACTAGGGAGCCTTAAAGTCCAAGGCCTAGGGAGCCTTGAAGTCACTTAAACTTAAAGTAACATAACGCTTACTTAGAGTCAAAACTTAAGTAGAAAAACTACTTACTACTTTGTGAATAGCAGGCTAACTAGCCATTGCGAACAGGAGCTACTAGCATGATAACGAGCCAGAAGCTAGCAGGAGCATGAGTCCTGCTACTGTGACGGAAGTGGAACCAGCGTAATCATACAGGCTGGTGTTATCAGCAGGAGCTGAGTCTACAAGAGGCTACATAGCCTGAGTCTACAAGAGGCTACCTAGCCTGAGTCTACAGCAGGCTAACTAGCCAGCGCTAACACCAGACATAACAGTAACTAACTACCCAGTCTGGACCGAGACAAGCACAACACAGGGTTGACCCCCTGTGCAAGAAGGAATGGACGGAAACAACAGTCCGAAAGGCCTGTGAACAATGTGCGATGGTAAGGGGGACAAAACCTGAACCAGTGCCATCGGGACGAATAGCAGTATCTGAAAGCAGGACTGAAACTACTGGAGGAAGCGGGTGTAATGGCCCAATACTCTGTACCCTACCAGCTCAATATGAACAAGGTGGCAGAGAGAGCTGTACGCTCTATAAAGGATCAGATGATCAAAGTGAATATGTTGCGATCCTGGAATGAACCGACCTCCCTCCTTAGGATACACCAAGGAGACCGACAGTACAGTTCGGACCGGAAGGATCAGAACCTGCCCTATCTCAGGACAGGAGCATTCTTAGACGGGGGGGCTGTCCCCCGGAGTCAGTGGACGACGCAGCGAATGGCAAAAAGGAATATACTGACCCAGATCAGAACTCAGAAATGGAGGAAGACCGGGATAGGTCAAGCTCCAGAGCATCCTCAAGGTCCTCATCTAGATCAAGATCTAGGGAGAGAGTTCGGTACCCAAGGGACGAACCTCCTAGACCGAACTAGACCTAAACCTCCTAGACCTCCTAGACCTCCTAGACCTCCTAGACCTCCTAGACCTTCTATACCTCCTAGACCTCCTAGACCGAACAAGAGAGCTAAGCAGGCCAAGCAGGACCGCATATCATGTGACATGGAGACAGAGAGACATCGGCCTGGACCCAGGTTACAGGGCGACGAGAGCCCTGAATGGACCTGAAAGAGAGAAAATAAATGAGTCCTCTGTGGACTATATCTGTGATGTTCTGCGTGGCCTACGGACAGGGTCACACGACCAGGCCAACCACACTTCAATAGAGGACTGCTGCTACAATTCTCGGGGACCCGTGGGGTCGCCCGAGAAGTGACAATTCGACCTACCTCAAACTACGGGAGAGATCCAAGAGATCAGAGGGGGTGACCATAAGAACCATAACATTGTGTTCTTAAGACGACAACACCTGGGTGCATTGGCCGGGAACAACAGATGCAAGTCTTCCCGCCGGATACCAAGCAACGACGTGGCCCCTATCCTATCGAGCCGTCCAGCCAGGGAACAACAGATGCAAGTCTTCCCGCCGGCTACCAGGGTACCGAGGTACCAAGATGACAGAGGGGGTGTGGAGAGTCACAGCCACGTGACCCCGCAATCGCCATCTCGTCCCCCAGTACAGACGCTATTAAGACAATGGAAAATGACCGACCAGGATGACAGAGGGGGTGTGAAGTGTCACAACAATGACATCCTGTTCTTATGTTTATTATATATGATTATGAGGAATGTCTGTATATTCTTCCTCTCACTTGTGTAAAACTGTGAGAACTATGGACTGTGGACTCTGGAACAGTAACTTGTGTACACTACAATATCTTGCGTGATCCTGGAGAATGGAATAGGCCTATGATATGACGGATGTCTTTTTGTATTCTTATATAACCTGTATATTCGTTATACACTTTTTAAACTATACTACAGTTAAAAGTTAAGGTTATGTTACAGTCAGAATGGAAACAGAAACCTTTTTGATAATGCAGTCAGAAAGGGGCCCCTTAAGAATGTGGCCTTGGAGACAGCTCCGACCGGCTGCTCTGCACAAGTCAGAATGAAAACAGCAGGTTGGCACATGTTAACCCTTGCCTGTCTTGCCTGCATAGAGTAAACATATAACCAATGATTAGTACAGGTATATATATATGTATGTATGTACTGTATGTACTATGTGTATATATGCTATATATACTGTATATGCTGTGTATGCTATATGTACTATATACTCATGCAAGAAGTGTGTTCATGTATTATACACTACACAGGGCAAATTGCTTCCATTTCAATACTGCTTGGCCACTAAGGAATGTGAAGACGACCTTGGGCCTCTGCTAGCCTGCTAGTAACGGATAGGGATTTTCCAGCACAAGGTAGTCTGTTGCTCCTCCAGTTACTGTGACGAATACAGGGGGAGGAGAATTCATCTGTATGTATTGTACGTTGGTTGGCTAGTGAAATGACATCACTGTGACATCACTGTTTTTAGACCGATAGCAATATGATGCCGGATCGATATAAAAGTGACTGCTCCAGCCTCGGAGCTAGGATTTTTTCCATTTGTTACTTTAGAAGACAAGATGCAGGATTTTGCTTGCACGACACCAGCCGTGTCAGGCTATTGCGATCTCAGAGATGAGATGTTTTGTATTATATAATCTTTTAAGCTGTAATGGACATTTCTATACAGTCCTTTTTTGTAATTTGAAATAAAGATGACTTTCTATAATTATCCATTGACTTCGTGGACTGATTCCGGCCAGCAATGTGCCCCGATGCCGGCCGCGCCCTGTTTTCCTATCGAAGGTGACTATGACTGGCAGCATGTAATACAGATTGAATCAATCGCTGGTTAATGCTTTGCAGCTAAAAGTTATATATTATATGAGTTTGCATGTTCTCCCCGTGCTCGCAAGGGTTTCCCCCCCCGATAAGATAAACCCAATGGAAAAACATGCACAACAACAAGATCGCTAACGCTGTGGCGTCCTTGACGAAGACGGACAGGAGCACTTGGATTGGTCCCCTGGCGCGGCTCACGTGGCGCCTGTCTGCTCCCGGCTGCCCTTGGGGGGGAAGGACGACGGGATGGGTTAATCGCAGATACGCATTGTATGCATGGTTCGCATGTGTGCCAAATGATGACCTCGGAGCAGGTCCTAAATTATATTATTATTATTATATTATTATATTATATATATATATGTTATTAACAGGCCTTTCCTCACAAATGAGGACGGTGATGATGGTGGTGGTGGTGACGTAAGATCATCAGGCTTCCAGAGAAGCAGCCTAACAGGCATTACGTAAAATGATGATATTGATGATAACAATGATAATAATGATATTATTGTTATTATAGGCAATGAGAGTTCTCCTAGACATACATTCGGTTTATTACAAACAAGAAGAGGTTAACAACCCTTCTATGCTTACATTTCATATCAACTGGATATAACTAGACCAGTGACTATGAAGTAAACTTGACAGAAATAGTAATTGACTCGAGAACTTGGCGAGTTTAGCACCTCGCTGGGGGATATCGAGCGGCCACAGGCTTCTATCTCGAGTAGGTGATTGAGATAGATAGAGACTGCCTGTAGCTCTTAACACTATGGAACACACTACCAACACACATCAGGAACGCCAGCTCCATACACATTTTGTAAGGAAAATTAAAAACATACCTATACAGTCTAGCTTACAAATAGTGTACCATGCCTTAGGGAAAGCGAGTATCTTATTGAAATGTTTTTATTATTATGTTTTTATTTTTTATGTATTGATCTTTTACTGAAATGTTATTTTACTGTACTTTGCCTATTGCCATACTTTTATTACTGTTGTCTTATTAATGTGATGCTTTATTTTTAGTACCCGGAGCTGCTAACTGGCTAACGTTATGAGAGCTAACGTTGCTACCTACTGTACCCGGAGCTGCTAACTGGCTAACGTTATGAGAGCTAACGTTGCTACCTACTGTACAAGTGCATTGGTTTAGTGCACTTCCTACTTCCGGTTGCTGCTGAACAAGTACAAGTGCATTGGTTTAGTGCACTTCCTACTTCCTACTTCCGGTTGCTGCTAAACGGACGTGTTTGTGCGGACCTGTTCTCCCAAACTTTCTTGACTGTTTTCCTTTTTACGTTATTTGTTCTTAAAAAAAAACATTTTTTAACCATTGATCTTAACTGATCACTGTGACTTTATTGCTTTTATCGTTATACTTTTTTTATGAAAACATCACTGGCGGGGACGTCATACGACCGCCAGTCACTTATTGACCTAAACTCCGGACTCAAAGAGGAGTTTAGAGACACTTTATGCCTAGATTGGCCACCGGAGATCAGGCGAGTTAAGGACAAAGGAGTCGGCAAGAAAAAGAAACACAGAGGCAAGCGAGGAGGAATCAGACTGAGGCTAAAAAGAGCTGCTTACCGCCCGGCAATCCCATCAATCTTTCTGGCGAATGCTCGTTCGTTGGAGGGGAGGAGGGACGATTTGAGAGCGAGGGTCCGGTTCCAACGAGAAATAAAAGACGTCAACATCATGTGTTTTACGGAAACATGGCTGAAGCCAGCGACTCCGGACCACAGCGTCTCTCCCTCAAACTCCTTCACGTCTTCCGAGCGGATCGCACGGAAGCCTCCGGTAAGAGCGTCGGCGGGGGTGTCTGTCTCCTTAGGAACAATGGCTGGACTAGCCCCAAGGAGGTACAGGTACTCTCCCGTTCATGCTCTCCGGACATGGAACATCTCTCCATTCTATGTCGCCCTTTCCACCTTCCCTGTGAGTTTACAGCGGTCATCATGACTGCAGTATATATCCCACCCCAAGCAAACACCAACAAACATCAGATCAAACACCCGGACGCAGCCATGATCGTAGCTGGTGATTTCAATCAGGCGAATTTGAAGAAAGTGATGCCGTCCTTTTTTCAACACATCGCCTGCTCCACAACAGGAGGAAACACACTCGATCACTGCTACACCCCGTTCAGAGCCGGCTACAAGGCTGTAGCGGCTCCACCATTGACGGGGGCTACAAGCACATCCGATCACGACTCCATTATCCTGATACCGGCTCACAAACAAAGATCACGTGACGCCGTCGTGTCACGTGAGACAAAAATGTTTACCGACCAATCAGAGGCCACGCTTCAGGACGCTCTCGAGGATGTCGACTGGAATATGTTTCAGGGAAGCGCCAGTGACGTCAGCGAGTTCGCGGATAGCGTTGTTTGCTTCATCACAACACTGGCTGATAGTATTGTCCCTACTAAAAAGGTGCAGGTCTTCCCTAACCAGAAACCGTGGGTGGATAGTACTATCAGAGCAGCTCTGAAATCCCGCACCACTGCCTACAACCTGGGCAGAGAGTCAGGAAACATGGAAGAGTACAAGGCTACAGTCTATACTCTGCGCAAGGCTGTAAAACTTGCAAAACGGACATATGCTGATAAACTGGAGACACAAATGGCACAAAACGACACAAGAGGCTTATGGCAGGGACTGAGGACAATAACTGACTACAAAGTCAGCACCCCCTAAATGGGGAGCGACAACGCCTCTCTCGCGGACAAACTCAACTCTTTCTACGCTCGGTTTGGTGTAGACAGTGGCGCCGCTAGCTCAATGGCTAGTGACGTCACTGGCCCGCCGGCTGTTGTGGAGGGGGGGGGGGGGGGGGGGGGCCGAGGGGGGGCGGGGACGCTCTCTCGTTGTCGGTACACAGTGTGAGAAGAGCATTTATGCAGGTGAACACCAGAAAAGCTGCTGGCCCAGATGGTATAACAGGACGCATACTTAAGTCCTGTGCTAACCAGCTAGCCCCTGTGTTCACCGCCATATTTAATCAATCCCTGGCGGAGTCAGTGGTCCCTGCCTGCTTCAAGATGTCTACCATCATCCCTGTACCAAAGAAACCCTCCCCAACATGTCCCAATGACTACAGACCGGTGGCACTCACCTCTGTGGCCATGAAATGTTTCGAGAGGCTGGTCAAGTATCACATTTGTGCCTCCCTCCCCAGTGATATGGACCCTATGCAATTTGCATACAGGCCAAACAGGTCCACTGACGATGCGGTCTCCCAAGTACTGCACAGCACCCTCTCTCACCTTGACCGCCAGAAGGGGGGCTATGTGAGACTGTTGTTCATTGACTACAGCTCAGCGTTCAACACCATAGTCCCCACCAGACTGGTGGACAAGCTGATCGAGCTGGGTCTGAGCTCTGCTCTGAGCGCCTGGATACTGGACTTTCTGAGCGAAAGGCCCCAGGCGGTCAGGGTGGGGGGTCAGACCTCCAACACCATCACCCTGAGCATCGGGTCCCCCCAGGGCTGTGTTCTGAGCCCCCTGCTGTACTCACTATACACACACAACTGTGTGGCCAAGTTCAGCTCCAACTCCATAGTGAAGTTTGCGGACGACACAGTGGTGGTGGGGCTGATCTCGGACAACGACGAGAAGGCCTACCGGGAGGAGGTTGAGGTACTGGAACGCTGGTGCCAGGACAACAGCCTGCTCCTGAACATTGGTAAAACCAAGGAGCTGATCGTGGATTATAGGAGAGGACAGCAGGAGACGCACACACCACTGAGGATAAACAGGGCTACCATGGACAGGGTGAGCAGCTTTAAGTACCTGGGGGTCCACATCTCAGAGGATCTGACATGGACAACACACATAGACTCAGTCGTAAAAAAGGTGAAGCAGCGCCTCTACCACCTGAGACAGTTAAGGAAGTTCAGAGTATCTGGGAAGATACTCCAGTCCTTCTACTCCGGAGCTGTAGAGAGCATCTTGACTGGAAACATCACTGCCTGGTATGGAAACAGCACGGCACAGGACAAGAAGGCCCTACAGAGAGTGGTGCGCTCAGCCGAGCGTACAAAGGGTATTGCACTACCACCCCTGCAGGTTCTATACAACAAGAGGTGCAAATCCAGAGCCTGCAGAATAATGAAAGACCCTCACCACCCCAACAACAGCCTGTCCATGCTGCTGAGGTCAGGCAGACGCCTGCGAACACCAGCTACTAGGACAGAGAGATTTCGGCTCAGCTTCTTCCCCCAGGCCATCAGAGCCTTGAACACTGAACTCTCCACACACAAGCACACATGAGCACACACACGACTTACACTGTACACGCTCACACACTATCAGCCACTTTAACATGAGCAAGCACACACTCATGCTGCACACGCCCACACTTATGGCCACTAAGAAAAGGTCACTTTAAAAATAGTATAGTATAACCTGAGATTGTATAAAATAGCATGTACAGAAAGACCCAGTACCTCATCCGTAGCTAACAGTGTATTGCACTACCAAAGGACCTAGCATGTCCTCCATGCTCTGTAAATAACTTATGTACATATACCGATATGCCCTACTATGTTACTTGTTTATTGCACAATGTTGTTCTATTGGATTCTATTATATGTTATTATTACTGTATTGCACATCGTTGCGGGCAAGACCACCCGCATTTCATTGTATACTTGTATGCCGTGACAAATAAAACTCTTGACTTGACTTGACTTGACTATATATGCCTATGTTTGTGTACAGCACTTTGAGCTACATGACATGTATGAAAGGTGCTTTATAAATACTTACTTACTTACTTACTTACTTACTTACTTACTTACTTACTTACTTACTTACTTACTTACTTACTTACTTACTTACTTACTTACTTACTTACTTACTTACTTACTTACTTACTTACTTACTTACTTACTTACTTACTTACTTACTTACATGTCCTTTAAATGTTCTGGACATTTCCATATAATTAATAAATTTTAATACCACTTGGTTGTTTTGTCTGTAAATGGCTTCTGCCTATTGTCATGTTTAAATGGTATGTGTTTGACCCTAACAAATGTAGCATATCTACCCATGCAGAGTGGTTTCCGGGTAGTTGCCATATTAACGGTATCAACCAGTAGGGGGGCGCTCAGGTTACACCAGGTTACTTTTCGTCTAAAGGGGAGGTGAGGAGGGGAGAAACAGCCCATGGGGATCCTGATAAAATCATAACTCATTAAAAGCTTTTCAACTTTTGGAAGAGTGCCTTTGGATTTGCTTTTTCCGATGTTTAGTGTATGTTGTGCTTTAGATTCTCCAGTGACCCCGAGTGATGGAGATGCATACTGAGACGCTTGGGTATACTGTCGGCACAACCGACAAAATTAACACCACGTTTTCTTCTTTCCTAATGGGAGTGTATGGAGAAGAAAAGAAACACAGCCTTGCGGGACTCCTACCATGTGGTATTATTAATAGCCTAGGAAACAACAATCTCCCAAGACTGAAAATGTCTTCCAGCAAGCGAGGACTTTAATCCTACAGTAACACCCACGAGACCGGGGGAATGTTTTGAAAGCAATATTTTGATGTCCTATATTGTCCTATATCAAATGCGGGCATTTTAATCCAACTAAACAAGCCCTGATTAACATTGCCAGCGTCAATATCATTTCCAAGATTGTTTCTAATCTTTGGCGATGTGGTTTAAAAGCCCAACCTGCACGGGAACTCCTGCAGTATTTCTTTTTTTTGCAGTAAAAACATTAAGTTGTCAGAATATGCGTTTCCCTCAAGGATATACTTAAAAGAATAGAGGATTCGAAATTGGACTGAAATCGCCAAACATCAGTGTTGCAAACTGAAACAGGCCCCCGGAAAAGAAAATGTCTCTATAAAACACAGCCTGTATTCAACAATGAGATTGTGGACTATGAATGTTTTTTGACTTTGTTGTAAAATCTTCGGTCTAAGGAAATGGTGCTTAGCGATATCAAAGAGTGCCTCTCTGAGTCATAATCAGCAAGAGAACTGCTTGTTTCACCTAGTGCACACTCATGTGACATGAGCAGTGTTGGGCAAGTTACTTTTAAAAAGTAACTAGTTACAGTTACTAGTTACTTCTTCCAAAAAGTAACTAAATTACTTACTCAGTTACAAATTATAAAAGTAACTAGTTACTTCAGAAAGTAACTATTGCGTTACTTTCAAGATTTTAATTTTTTTTTTACATAAACAACATACACAAATCTAAACTATTTTAATGTTGCTGTGGGACAAAGTGAGACTAGCCTCCAATCAAATGCCATGTATGTAGATATTATAATTACTATGTTTATATAGTGGATCATACTAATACAAACACAATAGATGTTTTGGAACTTTTGATATGTATTGCCCCTCAACAGGCCACAACTGGGCAACATTAAATGATGCTTGTTAAGCACTATACCAAAAATAAATAACAAATATATACTGATTGATTGAACATTTTAATTAACAGATTGCAGAATGGGTACAATACAGTACGGCTCATTACACACAATTGTTAAGGGGATGCAGACCTAAGACTTTCGTCTTGTTTACATCAGGGTCCCCCATTTTCAATTCATGACATTTATGACATACACAACATACAGATATAAGAATCTAATCGAATCATCTAAACTAATCTAATCATGACATTTAAGACATGCATGACATACATATATATATATATATATCTGCGCACCAGACTGTGCTATTAAACCAGGAAGTGCAGCACTGTTGATAAGGCTGTCAGCAGTAGAGCCACTACTGCAGCCAGTGCCCTGCGCTGCAACACAACAAGAGTAAACAAAAGACACTCATGGACCCGCAGTCTCACGTTGACTGAGTCGCTCGTGTTGTTCATTGGATAACAGCGTTATGAAGATTGGAAGAGTAATCCGTTAGATTACTCGTTACTGAAAAAACTAACGCTGTTAGTAACGCCGTTACTTATAGCGCCGTTATTCCCATCACTGGACATGATTAACCACCCACCTGGGCCCAATGTTTTTCAAAGTTCAGTGCAGAATATTTGTATGATTTTTTTATGTATAGGGAGGTGTAGTCTGACGTCACTTTAGTTTCCCGCACGGTCCAACCGTATAGGGATTTATCATTGGGGAAATGTATTATCGGCTATTGTAATAATTCTGCCTCATGAACATTGGCAAGCTTTCCATTTTTGCAAAAAATTAGTTCCCTTCTATCACTAACATTATTGTTTAAGCATTTTTGGTTGAAAAAAAGTTTGTTATAAGTAGGGATGTTCGATATTGGCTTTTTTACTGATATCCGATATACCGATATTGTCTAACTCTTAATTTCCGATACCGATATCAACCGATACCGATATATTCAGCGTCCCCCCCCCCCCCCCCCCCAAAAAAACGGAATAATTTCAGGTACATGTAATTAACATTACATATCTCTTAACACAATATTATGCATACTTTTGACAATAAATAAAATAAGAATTTGTTCTTACTTGCTTGCCTGGGTAAATAAAGGTTAAATAAATAAAAAAATTAAAAAAACGATACCGATAATTTCCGATATTACATTTTAATGCCAATATCGGCCGATAATATCAGACATCCCTAGTTATAAGGTTTTTAATTTGTCGTTAAAAAATAACTACACTTACCAGTAGAACGCCTGTTGTTCAGTGCTGTCGCCTAATACAGCCAGGAGTCTACGCTGTGGTGACGTCAGTCAGCAGAGCCAGTGAAGTGTAGTTCTGTATCGTATGGCTCCGCTCGGCGTCACTACCGCACTGTACCTCGCTCGTGCACACGCACTGAATAAAAAATTCCACAATGTACCTTTACATCCCAACATCCGTCTGACCACACCCCTATCAGCTTACCTTCATAAGCAGGTGTATGGCCACCTACTCGCCTCCTTCTTCGCTTTCACCACAAGGAAGTGCCTTGGTAGATCCCCACTTGACGAGGTTGCTAGTTGAAGAAAGTTGAGACGAGTTTACATTGTGCTTATTTTTTTCTTCTCTCATAAATATTCAAGAGAAAAATCTAAGTCATAATGTCTACTTCGGAGAGTCGTAGAACCACTCTTCACCAGCGGTTCTCCATTCCCGCCTCCGTCGTGCGTTCTGGTGCTGGGCTGTTGCCGCATTCGTGGTCGGCAGCCACGCCCGGTAGGCATCCGATGGGTAGTTTGCCTCTCCGAGGAGCCAGTGCACCGGTGCCCTCGACTCTGCGATGGCCTGGTCCTGGCTCTGGTTCCTCTGGTTCCGGGGAATCGTCCGTTGTTGAACGGCCGGTTCCGTTGGTTCCGGAGGATTTGAGACGCAAGCTTTTTGCGTCTGCTCGGTCCCGTCGCAAGATGGTGTCCTGCAGACGTGAACGGCCTGGGTTTGGGGAATTGCTGGAGACCAGCGAGGATGCGTCGGTCTCTAGCTGTCCAATGGAAACAGAGGATTGCATGGTAGAGGCGGACGGGTTCTTGTTTGAAGGCCCAGTAGAGACGAATATCCCACCCGTCCAGGTGATATGTCTCCTTGGGGCGCCTTGTTCGAGGATGTCGGGGAAACCCCTCGGCATCTTCAGCAGGATGCCCTACTATCAGCCACATCAGACTGTGGCTCCTTAACCAGTCGCAGCCTGCTGCATGTGAGGGATGCGGGTTCGGTGGAGGAAAGTCTGCAGGGGGAACTGCAGGCTTTGTTCCCCGAGCTTATGGTGGTGGCGGCCGCTGCAAACGGCGTGCCGCTGCCGCAGCCACTGCCTGCTCCTGTCCCCGATGATTTAATAGGTCATCTCTGGCAGCGTCGCCCGGTGAGAGGGGTGGACGTTGTCTACCCATTTTTCCCCTCAATGGGGGCCTATGTCCGTCGGGGCCAGGTGGTGTCCCACATCATGGGCCTCACTCCCGCCTACGTACCAGTTACGCGGGTGGTGGGTTTGGTTGAAGGTATGAGAGAGGGTGTGCCACGGCTTGATAGGCCGATGGCCGCTCTCCTCTGTCTGGATGTGGTGTGGGAGCCGTTATGCAAGCCGGTTCTCCAAGGAAGATCGGCTAGGCGGTTGGCGTATTGGAGTGACCAGTCATTCATCGCGGGTACACAATCGCTGGCTGCTGCGTCTAACATCGCACAGCGGGCTAGATTTGTATCCGGGATAATGTCGGGCGGCACGGAGCGGTCGGAGGTACAACATGATCAGCTCACCCAGGCCGCAGGAGCTGTCCTGCATCTGACCCAGGTGCAGGCCATAGCCTCTGGGAAAGTGCGCGCCCTGGCTACTCTGATCCAGCGCCACCTTTGGCTGGAGCAGGCCCGTGTGCCGGAGAAGAAGAGGTCTCCTCTTCTGACGGCCACCCTCTCCGATGCTGGACTATTCGGGAAGGCCCTGCAGCTGATGACCTCAACATGCAGAGAGATGGCAGAGGAGAGATCCGTGCTCCAACCCCATTTTCCGCCTCCCGTCATCACCGGTGGAGTCAGAAGGCTTCCGCGTCGTCGAGGTTCCTCCGCCGTGGCTGCCAATGCCTCCATCGCCACTGCTGGCCCATCGACGAAGGGGCTTCTCGGGGTGGCAAAGCCCGAGCGGCTCGAGGCAGCAGATGCCGCTAGACAGTGACTTTTTTCCCCATGCGGTCCCCACTGTTTACCCCTCCCCGGCCCTCTCATATTATTTGTTGATTAAATAAAAAGTCCCCTAAAGGGGGACTGTATTTTTTGGTTAAACAAACTGTGTGTTTCTTCACCAAAATATGATGAGGTTGAAAAGTGTGAATCTACATTGGTATACATTGATGGATGAGTTACGTTCGTGTTATGAGATTAAAGCAAGGTCTGCAGCATTCACTCGGTTATAGAAGGGTTTCTATCTCGGCCTGACGCTCCACATGCAGGTAGAAGCTGGTTGTATGGTCTGTTGCTTACACACGAAGTAATGTTGAACTACAACACTGTTGTGTTAGTTGCAGTATTGCTCGTATACACACGTTCCACGGCCTAGCCGTTATACTCTCTATCAGTGTTTTTCTATGTACAACATGGAATGCGGGTGTAGGATTCACACACGCACACGACTTGGTTTTGTTGTAAACCCTGTTCACATTCTGTGGGTAGCATGCATTGTATTAGCTTGCGCTATTCATTGGCTTTCTACCAAAGGTTTTCATATGCTACAGTTGTTATTGTGTGCAGGGGGAAGGGTTTTGTGCGGGGGTGCCGAATAAACCCCTCCTTCCCACTTGATTGGTCAAATGGGTTTTCTCATCTCCTGTTGGGCCAGTCAGGGCCAAGCCGTTAAACGCCTTGGTGGGGGGGGGGGAAGGGTTGTCCTGACTATGCTCCTATTAAAAACAGGAGTTGTGTGTGGGGTTTCTCCCCGTCATAGCGTACGTTACGTTGCTATGACGATGGCTTCCGTGAGTTAGATCTTTACGTAAGGTCTGTGGGGTCAAAGTGTCGGGTTAGAGCGTAGGACTTACGGGTCCGCTACGCTCGATTTTATGTGTAACTTGAGTCAGTTGGTCACGTGACTCGCAGTTGCCATGGCTTTTTCATTCTACGACTCACGTGGGAAGGCTTTCTGGGGAATTTCGGTCTAATCCTCTGTGGAAGGGGTGACTGGATGTAAAAATATAAACAGTTTTTACCCTCGGCTGTGTAGACTGGGATTCATACTGTTGGTGCTTCCTTATTTTTTATTTAAAAGAGTTGGAGTTTTAGAAGCACCACACCCCTCTTGTCGTTCCCCTGGGCGCTGTGGTATAATATAATGTTCTCATGTAAATATATTCCCCTCCCCTTTCTCCCCCTTGCCTGTGCCCCCCCCCTCTCTGTGGAGTGGGACACCCCCCCCCTTTTCTCCCCAATCCTCTGCCCCTCTCCCCAAACCTGTATCCCCCCCCCCCATTTGACCTATCAAATGGTACCACATCCCCCCCCTTGTTAACTATATAAGTCTCCCTCTGAGACCAATCCAGGTCTTCTTACCTGGGTCATTTCAGCTGATCACCTGGGGGAAGCCCTCAGCCATTCTCTCTATGTAATCTATCTGTTTGGTTAATAAATCTTGTTATTATCCAAACCTCGGTTGACTGAGAACATTCTTCATCAGGATATCCACAAATATCCCACAATTGGCGTCTACGAACTTGTGACGGACCTTTTTGCGTCCTCCCGGCGTGCTGTATTGTTTCAGCTATACAGAGAAAAGTGAGTATAATAGACTGGTCGACCAAAAATGTATGGCAAGGAATTAAAACCTTCCCGCTTTTCTCTGTGCCAGGTGAATAATACAGAATGTTGTCAAATATTGAGATCATGGCTGAGTAAGAATAATGTGCATTAATATATCTGGTCTGTATTGAGAATCGTTACCAGGGCAACGCGTGCACCTGGGTCCTTATCAGGCGGTTCTGAGAGGATGGGTTATATGTGCTATTCCCGAAAGTTTAGGCACAAAGGTTGAAGTGCTATTCCTGGTCGAGTTGGAGCCGACCAAAAGCTAAGGCACACAATAAAAGGTTGTTGGATTGCTAACCCAAGTCTAGCTGATGCAGACTAAAATATAGGCAACAAAAGAAGATACGTGAGCTTATTAGATGTGATATCATTGGAAAACGCTACTCTCTTAGAAACTGCTCTGTGATTCTTTTGGCAAAGAGGCGGGAAGTTAGGACCGAGAAGCTGTTATAATCATAATTAGATTTAACAGAGTAACGTCATATATTCATAGTTTCAACCTCAAACTAAGCTCACAACCTCTTCCATTCCTGAAAACGATGTATTCGGATTGAATTAACCAATTGATCATACAGATAACGGGAAGGTGACCGGCGATGCCTCGGCAGTACGTGAATGTACATTTAACGGGACATTAGTCGCGGGTTGAAGGGACCGAGAGTATGATTAAAAGGTATATATAATCTAATATATCGCTGTTAAATTTCGAAGTTCAGGATTCGGTCGTTATGTTTTAAAAACGATGTATATTTAGATCAAGGGTATAAATGCCTTGTCGCGGCAGAGTGCTGGTCGACTAAACGAACAGCGATCCAATACAGACCAGATATATACACACGTTAACTTTTATATATTAATGTTTGTTTGTCTGTTTAAAGTCTCGTTTGTATGCGCACAGTATGCCGACTGATATCGCGCCGAGCATTGAGAGACGAGTACCGTTATACAGAGAATAACATTGAGGTGCAATTCACGCGACAAACTAGGATAGTAATTTCCGGAACCAACAAAACCGGCCCACGGGAATGACCATTTGGGAAGTATAGTTTTATCGTTTCAGTTTGTTTACGTTTTCACATATGCACAGGCGCGTTCATTCGGTAACAAAACGCTGGTTTAGGTGAATTACAGGCTATTGAGAGCTCGCGGAAGAGTACCGCATGGATTGAAAAGCGTTATTTCCGAGGCGAATGGGAACGCATGAACGTCGCTTGGAACAATGACGTCATACGGTGTGCGCCATGAAGTTATGATTTTTATATGAAACTATCCATGGGCGAACGTAATGTTTAATGTGCCCGAGGCCGAGGGTGCGTAAAATCCATGTGTAGTATATGTTTTATTTGTATATGTATGTGCGCGCTGCTATTGGAAAGTGTTGAATTGCTGTGGCGAGATGCAGAAGAGTGTTTCCAGGAACGCATTGTCCCAGACAACCAAGAGAAACGAGCCGAGCATTGCATTGACGACACGTAACGTGCTACAGCCTCAGGAACCACTATTCGATTAAAGATACACATGGGCACAAAAGGGGGTAAGTTAATATGGTTATTAAATAACTGAACTGAACTGTGAGGATCCAACGTGAACACGGCAGCTTTTTCCGGTGAGTATGAAAGAGAACCAGATAGATGCATGACATAACTATCTTCTCATTGCAGTAAATTACAGCTATCCCATATCGCTTGAGCGATTGTTTTGAAGTCCTAATGTAGATGCATGGCATAACTATCTTCTCATTGCAGTAAATTACAGCTATCCCATATCGCTTGAGTGATTGTTTTTCATTACTATACACGTTATAAGTCACATAAAGCTAACCTCAATGCCTGTTTCAGATTTGTAACATATCTATATAGGTTTCTGTATAAAATATCATAAATAGGTTTCTATATCTTAGAAATGTGCACAAGGCTAGTGATAAGGCAAACATGCTATGTTTATTCAACAAATCATTTCTATTTTAATAAAACAGTGTATGTTTTAATTCCCACATTTTGATACAGGGTACCATAGAAAATCATGCATCATAACCAGTGTTGGGACTAACGCGTTACAAAGTAACGCGTTACAGAAACGAAGTAACTTTTTGCCGCAACTAGTACTCTAACGCATTACTTTTGAAATTCAGTAACGCTACTTACGTTACTGAATGGTTCGTCACTGCGTTATTTGCGTTATATACGGCGTAGATTGATAGCGAGCGGTAGTGATTATTATTATTATTATTATTATTATTATCCTCATCCCCACCCGCGTAGAATGATACGAGGCGAGTCTGGCCACTGGCCAATCAGAAGTGCGCAAGAAATGCGGCTACGGAAAGAAATAGACCCTCTCTATTGTAAACAAAACAAACGCTCGCTATGAATCTACATAAAAAGAACGCAGTAACAAACTAACAAACCATTTAGCAACTACTTGGAGAGATAATTAATATACAACATGGAAACGAGATAAAGAACATGTTTGAGGCGCTGCTGGAGTCAACTGGACTAACGTACCGTTACTACATCTCAACCACCGCAGCCTTTGGTGAGTGCAATGTGTTCACTGAAACTCAAGTTGATCAACGGATTTTGACTGTACGAAATCTGCCAGGGAATCTCATAATACTAATCAAACAATATAAATATAGTCCTTTCATGCACAATTGATATCCTAACTATTCTAACGTTGCAATGCTTTGATTGATATCTTAAACAACGTTGCAACTTGCAAGATGGTGAATGAATGAATGAATGAAAACTTTATTTAACAGATTGCAGAATGGGTACAATACAGTACGGCTCAATACATACAATTGTTAAGGGGATGCAGACCTGAGAAAGACGTTTGTCTTGTTTCCATCAGGGTCCCCCATTTTCAATTCATATAGACATTTATGACATACACAACATACATGACATTTATGGCATAGGGACATATAGGTATTTAGTACTGATACATTTGTGACATAAACGGTATTCAAATATACAGTACTGTTACCCCTAGCTTTGGGTAGGGCGTTCCACATTGTTGTGGCATAATTGCGAAACGTGTTTAGTCCCTTGTTTGAGCCGAATCTGGGTTTTACATGATTTGTTGAGCTTCCTCTGGTGTAGTGGTTGTGGTATTCACTGACCTTTGGGAAGTATTTTGACATGTACATGGGTACCCCGGTCATATAGTGTATCTTGTAGACCAGGCCCATTGCAAGTTGCTGTACTCTGTCGTCTACTCTAAGCCATCCTAGGTTGTCAAAGTGGGCAGGGGTGAGGTGGGTTCTGGGGTTCAGGTCAAGTAGTAGTCTGACCAGTTTGTTTTGTGATGTTTGTAATTTTGTTTTAAGCGCCTTTGAGGTGCTTTGGTACCATGAGGTGCAAGCATAGTCGTAGTACCCTTGAATTATAATGGTTATAATGAAACGCTCCAGCGACATCAAGGCTGTTCCTTCAACCGGCGCACTTCTTATTATATGACTCGGGACAACATTTGTTTGTGTCAGATTTGTGTTTGTATCTAGACCACATTGCTTAGCAGAGTTCGGTGATGTGAATGGAAACTGTCAAGTTGATCAACCGATTTTGAGTACTATAGGGCATGGGACTCGGGAGCAATCTTTTTTTTTTATCTTTTTTTTAAAAATAACTAAATAGTTACTTTTCACAGTAACTCATTACTTTTGGGTGTAAGTAACTAGTACAGTAACGAAGTTACTTTGAAATGAAGTAACTAGTAAAGTAACTGAGTTACTATTTTTCAGTAACTAGCACAACACTGATCATAACTGAACACAACACAAATTATGAGTAACACACTTACTCCCAGTATAAGATGAAGACTAGATGATGTGTGTTTGAACTCAAAATCAAAGAGAACACACTCAAAAATGGTCTTAGAGGAGTGGGAAAATTAACATGTTTTTTTGTGTTTACAGGAGAGGCAGACTGAGTTAACTCTAAATTTAATTACAAAGCAGTGTTTAAACACTCACTCAAACCAGCTGAGGACGATGTGGAGTTGAAAGACAATGCAAATAGCCAGAGAGGACTCTGGCGCACCTATAGAGACGCAACTTAGTATCTCCACTATACTTAGTATAGTAGGAAGTATCGCTTTAGATGCAGATTTTCTCTTTGTTACCACGAGACTCAACCGAAGATGGTGTGGAGTTGAGAGACAATCGATTGACCATTTAAAACAAATCTGCATCCAAACACCCACATGTAAATTTCTTTTACAAGAACGAGACGATAGCAGACACTATTCAGAGTGAGCACTTGAAACCCACAGGGTATGGCGTGAGGGAGACAAAGCAATGCAAATGCCTGCACTCTGACCACAGGTTTGGTGGACTCACCTGACAATGGATAACAATGGATGGAACCACTTAATTAACATGAATCAGACACAAGTGATGATGTTGCAGTCATGAAAGTCTACCTAATTCCCATACTAACAATAACTAACCAGTTGTTTTCATCATCTCTTTTCAAGAGGCACACGAATTAGAGATGAATTCTGAATAAAACCAGACAAAGTAGAAGTGCCCGAGATGAAAGATTAATGATGAAAACAACTTTACTTACAATCTCCTCCTTCTATTCTCTGCTTAACCAATAACTCCTTACAAAAAAATTTCAATTACTTTCCATGACTGCAAATATCAACCACCAAAATTGGAGCACAATTATCTAAATGTACAAGGTATACACGTACATTGATCATTTAGCTGACACTTTTATCCAAAAGCGACTCACAGGTTCTGTATGACAGGACATCAAAAAGGGCACAACTCTATCAGCTGAGTAACAATGGTCATCAAAGTGTTGAGTGCTACAGTGTAGGTTAGTTTATTAGGACAAATGCATGACAATAAGGTTAGCTAGGGTTAGATTTATTTGTATCAGTTGAAAGCAGGATAATCATTTACACAATGATTATCAAAATGCACAAGGTGTATTAGAGGTAATTAAATTAATGCTACTTAAGAGTAGACGAGAAAATGAATGGATGTATTTCATGCAAAATTAACTGGCTGCCTAGAATTTATGTTTTCCCCATGCTAAATTATGACGAGCCACACTGAGACGTGAAGAACAACCGAGAAGTCATGGCGAGGTAAGTATCTTGAAGAAGCACACCATCATACGTGGCCTGAGGTAAGGTCAACTTCAATTTGACATCACAGATTATAAAGATAAAAAGAAATGTTTCTGATTCCATGCAAAGATCGGATCCAAACGATATCAAATGCATGATGATATTACACAATGAATTGAATTAATCCCAAAATGATTTTCCTCTTTAGCAGAAAGGCGTTGAATCATTTATGTGAGGAGGTTTTCTAAGGCAATTTTATCATCCTCAGATCATATTGGTGAGAGGACACGACAAGTGAGAAGGAGTGAGACGACGCGTGACCTGAACCACGAACGACGGCAGGACCAGGCAGAGAGGAACACAACCCAGCGACCTGAGCGACCCACGACAGCATAGGACCACCAGGGACGCCGCCAAGGAGCTGCGGACACAACCAGGATGACGACAGCAACCGTGGGAGAGCCGCCATCCAACCCAGCCACACAACACAGACATCCCCAAAGGAAGGGGAGCAGAGACAGAAAGGACGACATGCAGCCTCACCCCGGCGGCCCGCGGCAGACCATCTACAGAAGGGAACCAGAGCCCTGACCATCAAGATGGATTCCGATGACAAGATTGCCATCCGTGTGAGAGAGAGCGTCCTACTGACTAGCCACTACACCGGCAGGCCCTCGCCCTCCATCAAGTGGTACCGCAATGACGAGGAGAGGACAGCGAAACCAGCACAACACATTCAAAAACGCCCGCCCCCTCGCCCCTCTAGTACCGCGATGACGAGGAACGGGGGGACCAACCACCACACAGCACGTTCAAGAACGCCCTGACCACCATGTCTCTAGGCCTGATAGGGGCCAAGCGTGAGCACAGTGGCGGATGTGTGGTGGTGATGGAGAGCAGCGCAGGCTCCAGGAAAAGAGTCTGCAAGGCCACTATAGTTGACCGCCACACTGCTACAGGTGACCCTTAACAGGGAATGAATGGCGACCAGTGAATGTTCCCGACTGCATCGTCAAGAAGAGACATCATCAGAGACCTGTGGAACAAGATACTTCTGAACACACATTGTCCACATTGTTATGTATGTATTGGCCCTGCCACACGACAGACCGAGAACAGATGATCAACACTTCACAGCAACTGTCAGATTCACAAACAAGAACTGTTTCACAGAGTTCATATGTATCTGGAAAAAATTATTGACTAGGAATATGATGAAATACAATCAGTAAGATTGCATTAACCAATTTTATAATGGCAATGAGAAATGATCACAGACTCACATTGCAAAATGGTATTGTTAAACAGGGCAGAACCAGTTGGATTGTTCCAAGACACCAAGTTTGTTTTGACCATTGATAGTATGCACCACAGAACAATGCATAACGATTATCATAATCACCTTTTATATCAGTTTTATTAACCATTAGGTTAACGGTTTTCAATTTTATTTTGACACATTAGCCACTAAGGTAATGTCTATTGTAAATATTACTATGTTTGTATATGTACAACCATGAAATGTCTATTGTAAATATTACTATGTTTGTATATGTACAACCATGACATTAGCGCCCCTGAGTCACGACATGAACGACTGAAGGCATGCCAAGATATGTGCACAGCTATAGCTTCTAATGATTATGTTAAATGTTGTTTGAGATCAGAGTTGAGGACCACTCATTGATATAGGTATTTTGAGCGATAAATAAAAGAAAAGGGTGATATCTATTCCTACATCTCTGATATCAAAATAACACAGAACGCAGTCCAGTCGATCATGTCATGAATCAAATATGTAAATAATTCTATTTTAAACTGTTATGCCAATCAACAGATCACATTGGCCAAAATTTTCATTATTTTAATTGTTTTCTATTTTATTCATTATCTGATAACCGATGGATTACATCTGTCCCATTCTTTTACCATACCTATTCACTTTTACCTGTTCCAAACAACCCTGGTATATTATACATTAATCTCACCCACATTATAAGAGAGAAAAGTGAGTATTGTGGTATAATATAATGTTCTCATGTAAATATATTCCCCTCCCCTTTCTCCACCTTGCCTGTGCCCCCCCCCCCCCCCTCTCTGTGGAGTGGGACACCCCCCCCCCTTTTCTCCCCAATCCTCTGCCCCTCTCCCCAAACCTGTATCCCCCCCCCCATTTGACCTATCAAATGGGACCACATCCCCCCCCTTGTTAACTATATAAGTCTAAGGTACGCCATTCTCTCTATGTAATCTATCTGTTTGGTTAATAAACCTTGTTATTATCCAAACCTCGGTTGACTGAGAACATTCTGTATCAGGATATCCACAAATATCCCACAGCGCCATGGGGATTCACTGAAAGGTCTAAATAGCCTGTTCATTGATGTGGTTGTGTCCCGACGCACGTTAAGTGCTAGCTCGGGGTGTTCTGTTGAAGATCAGGCGGGTGACTAGCACGCCTTGGTTGCTTGTGGTTAAAACAGCGTTTTTATAAAGCAACTGGGATGGAGGTTTTTTTTCCTCTTCCGACAACCTGTATTGGTTATCGACGGATTCTCGTTCATATCTGGGGGATGATGACGGAATGGATCTGAACATATGTAGAGGGGTCTCACGCCCTTGGGGTGGGCCACCAGGCGCGGTTCGCACCGACCGCCTTCTTTTCATGTTTTAAGATCAACACGCATATCTGCCCCTTCTCCTGGAGTAGGCATGTCGGCGTGGTTAGGGCACGGGACTGGTTCTGGTCACGCTGGTCCAGGTCAGTTAAACCCATTGTCCGCCGGGGATGCAGATCTGCTGTTCTGGTACCCTGAGGGACTTGTGCTTTTTTCGGGGGGAAAAATGCCAGGTCGGTCCGGGTGTCGCAGGGTTAGGCGCTATGGAGACCCTTGTTGGGTACATATTGTACTCTGCACTGTCGTAATGGCTTACGGCCATGCCAACCTGTACGCGCCCGATCTCGTTCGATCTCGGCCGCTACGCTGGTTTGGTCCTGGTTAGTACTTGGTTGGGAGACCGCCTGGGAATACCAAGGGCGGTGTGCTTGGGGCTGGTTCTCCATTCTTTTCGCTCCTCTCTCACGCGTGGCGTGGAGGGGGCTGTTGGGGTGGTCTTGGACCTCCTCTGGTAACTCTGTGCTTCCCGTGCCGCCGGGCCCGGTCCGAAGTACTGTTCGTTGACCCGTAGGCCAGGAATAACCCCCTTTTTTGAAAAACTGCAACACTTGTACTGCGGTATGACTGCGGTATTTCCTGAGGGGTTATAGGAACAACCACCGCATAGGGTAACGACATGGTGGTTGGTTCCCTGGTGTGTTGGAGCAGTGTCAACTCCCAGGTTGTCCGGTTGAGTGTGCCCCTGCACGTTCATGACGTCTGCCAATCATGTCAGCCTTCTCTGCCTCAACCCCTCTGGGTGGGGTTTTTTAAAGGAGGCTTTGTCATGGTGATCAACAACGCCAGCATACGCCCCTTCCGCCGGGGCGACTCCTTTGGCGCCTGTCTCGTCCGCAGTGCTCCAGGCTCGGGTTACAGCCTGTTGCCTGGTTTCCCCGGTACGCTGCCTGCTTCCGTTGGTTAACCTTTGAGTGTTACGGCCGTGCTGACTGCCTGTTCTGCAGGGTCAGTATGCCAGGCGGTGTGCCATTGGGGGGAAAGGGCCCGCTCTTGGAGGGGCCTGATCCGAATACGCTGGCGATGTGGGGGGCGGTGTCACTAAGTGACCGCCTGGTGGGGTCTTGATGCCTGCGTCATCGACCTCTCCGGGCCCCCGTTTTCCAGGGGATCCAGTCCCTTCGGTGGGTCTGGGTCTTCCTTCGCGCTCCGCTGCTACGGCCTTGCCACGGAGTTGGGTTTGTTCTTGACCCCGTGATTCTGGGGGCAGTAACGAGGTTGTTCCTTCCGTTCGTTCCCGGGTGGCATGCGGGTTGTGCGTGTGTGTAGTTGTGGGGTCAAGCCACGGTCTGCTCACCCTGTGCGTGGAGTTGCTTAAGTGCCTCTTCGCACGGTCGGATTCGTCGCCCTCCCGGGAAACCTCCAATAGGGGGGGTGCCCTCCATTAGGGGGGGTCAAGGGGGCTCGGTCCTCCCTGATCTGATGGTTGTGGGGGGCCTCAGCGGGGTACATTTGTCGGGCGATGGCTCTCGCTCGGCCTCCCTTGTGCGGTAGTGACGCCGAACGGAGCCATACGATACAGAACGTTAGGTTATGGCTATAACCAAGTTCTGTGAGTATTGGTGACGCTTGGCGTCAGACGCCACTGCGGCCCTTGATCTCACCTTGTGGTGAAAGCTTGGGAAGGAGGCGAGTAGGTGGCCACACACCTGCTTATGAAGGTAAGCTGATAGGGGTGTGGTCAGACGGATAATGGGATGTAAAGGTACATTGTGGAATTTTTTATTCAGTGCGCGTGCACGAGCGAGGTACAGTGCGGTAGTGACGCCGAGCGTCACCAATACTCACAGAACTTGGTTATAGCCATAACCTAACGTTCCTCAGTGAACAAAAACATAAATGTTGTTATTTTGCTACTTTTACGATTAATTGTGAATTGTTTCATGTTGAGCTATAGATTGTGGATGAATACACACAGAAAGGTACACCATGCCAATGTTCATGCTTTATTTGTTTTAATCAAGACTATTTAGAAATGGGTCCATTAGAAATACATTGCAATTTTAAGGAGGGTGGACTGCGCGGGAAACACCAATGACGTAACCACTACAACTCGTCTGTATTTATTGCACTGTATAATATAACTGATAGGGCTTACTACAGACCCTCATCCGCACCTTTGTTTTGACTCGAGCATTGACTGCATTCGGACTCGGAAGGTGCAGACGAGGACTCAGACTTGTTAATTGATAAATACAGTTATTTATTTTGTATATCTTTTGTAATAGGCCCTAATCATTTGGCATAATATATTGATGGCTAGTGCATTTGTTTGGCTATTGTGTTACAAAGTAAATAAACTCCCTTTGATATGGAGACTGCTGTGTCATTTATGTTTAATGTAGACCTTTTTCTATTTGTATGTCAGCTCTTTAACTGCCAGCGTGGAGTGGACTCAACCTTGGTGACTCGGACTTGGACTCGGACTCGAACACTGGGATTCAAAGAGAGATAGAGAGAAAGACTGGGGACTCGAGACTCGACTCGGACTCGACTCGGACTTGAGATTTAGTGACTCGACTACAACACTGGTAGATGGGTGCAGAATTGGTTCTTCAGAAAGCAGGGAAGAAGCTTCTAGAAGAAGATAGTTCCATACGGCACAATAATAATAATTTATAATTTAGGACCTGCTCAGAGGTCATTAATCGGCATGTATGCGATTCGTCTCTGCGATTAACCCATTACGTCGTCCTTCCCCCCCAAGGGCAGCCGGGAGCAGACAGGCGCAACGTGAGCCGCGCCAGGGGACCAATCCAAGTGCTCCTGTCCGTCTTCGTCAAGGACGCCACAGCGTTAGCGATCTTGTTGTTGTGCATGTTTTTCCATTGGGTTTATCTTATCGGGGGGGGGGGGGGGGGGGGACCCTTGCGAGCACGGGGAGAACATGCAAACTCCACACAGAAAGGCCTGGGAGATACCCCACCTGGGTAACTGGCATCATGGAAACCTGGTCCCAAAGCGGGAATCGAACCCTGGACCTTCTTGCTGTGAGGCGACAGTGTTTAACCACTACACCACCATGTTTCCTTGACAGAAAAAGACACATGAATGTAACCATTTTTTTTTAACATTGTATCCTATGCATTTCTATAATAACTTTAATGTGAACACATTTTAGTTAACTATAATTACCTTGATCAAGTCAAGTCAAGTCAACTTTATTAGCATGTCCTGCTAACTGGAGAATTCATATTACAGCAGATAAATAAGAACTCCAAAAAAACACAGTAAACATACATAAACAAGATGAACACAGACAGACATGTACAGTACATGGTCACAGGATCAGATGATGACAACAGCCAAATACCTTTTGATGTGAACACATTTTTTGTTAACTATAATACGTTTAATGTGAACACATTTTAGTTAACTATAATAACTTTAATGTGAACACAGTTTAGTTAACTATAATAACTTTAATGTGAACACATTTTATTTAATTATAATAACTTTGGTTATTATGTATGTATGTATGTATGTATGTATGTATGTATGTATGTATGTATGTATGTATGTATGTATGTATGTATGTATGTATGTATGTATGTATGTATGTATGTATGTATGTATGTATGTATGTATGTATGTATGTATGTATGTATGTATGTATGTATGTATGTATGTATGCATGTATGTATGTATGTATGTATGTATGTATGTATGTGTGTGTGTGTGTGTGTGTGTGTGTGTGTGTGTGTGTGTGTGTGTGTGTGTGTGTGTGTGTGTGTGTGTGTGTGTGTGTGTGTGTGTGTGTGTATGTATGTATGTATGTATGTATGTATGTATGTATGTATGTATGTATGTATGTATGTATGTATGTATGTATGTATGTATGTATGTATGTATGTATGTATGTATGTATGTATGTATACTTCTCTCCCACCCACCCCCTCCTAATGTACAGTCTCCTTCCCACCGTATGTATATTCTCCCCCCACCGTATGTATACTTCTCTCCCACCCACCCCCTCCTAATGTACAGTCTCCTCCACATCATATGTATATACTCTGGCAGGATCTATGGGTAACGTAAGGTTATGTATATAACCAAGTTCTATGAATACTGGTGACGCTCAGCGTCATCTGTACTAACCTCACTTCGTGCACAGCACTGAATAAAAATCCACAATGTACCTTTACATACCAGCATCCGTCTGGCCACACCCCTATCCGCTACCTTCATAAGCAGGTGTGTGGTCACATACTCGCCTCCTTCCCAAACTTTCACCACAAGGTGAGGTCAAGGCCCGCAGT
This sequence comes from Notolepis coatsorum, assembly GCF_963971535.1. Classification (NCBI taxonomy): domain Eukaryota; kingdom Metazoa; phylum Chordata; class Actinopteri; order Aulopiformes; family Paralepididae; genus Notolepis; species Notolepis coatsorum. The sequence goes on from NC_140165.1 coordinate 28,861,391, forward strand.
GGCGTCCCGACGCTGAGCGTCACCAGTATTCATAGAACTTGGTTATATACATAACCTTACGTTCTATATCATACTGGCTCCGCTCAGCGTCATCTGCACTACAGGAGCTGAGCGGGAGCCAGAAGCTCGACAAACGTACCCCGCTGAGGCCCCCCACAACCATCAGACCAGAGAGGACCGAGCCCCCCGACCCTCCCTAATGGAGGATACCCTCCCTATTGGAGGACGGGAGGGAGACGGATCCGACCGTGCGAAGAAAAACTCGAACAACTCAATGCACAGGGTGAGCAGACCGTGGCTTGACCCCACGACTACGCACACGCACAACCCGCATGCCACCAGGGAACGAACGGAAGGAACAAACCTCGTTACTGCCCCCAAAATCACGGGGTCAAGAGCAAACTCAACCCTGTGGCAAGGCCGTAGCAGCGGAGCGCGAAGGAAGACCCAGACCCACTGAAGGGACTGGATCCCCCGGAAAAAGGGGGCCCGGAGAGGTCAATGACGCCAAAGCATCAAGACCTCACCAGGCGGTCACTTAGTGACACCGCCCCCCACATCGCCAGCATATTCGGACAGGGCCCCTCCAAGAGCGGGCCCTTCCCCCACTAGTACGCCGCCTGGCACACTGACCCTGCAACACAGGCAGTCAGCATGGCCGTAACTTGAAGCACTCAAAAGGCTATACTACAGCGGAAGCAGGCAGCGCACCGGGGAGACGACCCCAGAGGGGTCGATCCCTTAAACCAGGCAGCAGGCGTTTGACCCGAGCCTGGAGCACTGCGGACGAGACAGGCGCCAAAGGGGTCAACTGAAAACAGCACCCCGGCGGGCTGGCATTGTTGTGCACCATGACAAAGCCTCCACCAAAAAACCCCGACCCAGAGGGGTCGAGGCAGAGAAGGCTGACACGATTGGCAGACGTCATGAACGTGCAGGGGCACACTCAACCGGGTAACCCGGGAGTTGACTCCGCTCCAACACACCAGGGAATCAACCACCCTCTTGGTACCACATGCGGTGGTTGTTCCTATAACCCCTCAAGAAAAAACTCCAAAACACACCTGCGGGTATACACTGGCTATACCGCAGTACAAGTGTTTCAGTTTTCAAAAAGGGGTTATTCCAGGCCTACGGGTCGACGAAACACAACTTCGGACCGGCCCGGCGGCCCGGGAAGCACACAGGGATGCCAGAGGAGGTCCATAAGACCACCCCAACAGCCCCCTCTTCGCCATGCGTAAGAGAGGAGCGAAAAGAATAGAGAACCAGCCCCTTCATGATAGTGCCAGGTACAACATGTACCCAACAAAGGGTTTCCATAACACCCAACCCTGTGACACCCGGGCCGACTCTGCATTTTTCCCCTGAAAAAAACACAAGTCCCTTGAAGTTCTACTCACCTTGACAATCTGAGGAGGAGGCTCTGAAACTCTGAGGAGGCTCCCTCACTGGGAAGGAGAGTCCGAACTTACAGAAGGCACTTCTCCCTGAGGAGGAGCTTTGTGAGGAGGAGCTCTGACAACTCCCTGAAACAGATCCATAACATGGAACCTTAACAATTCATGGAAGTCTTACCAATAGAGACGCGCTCAGTGACGTACTCTATGGCGGGGGAATTTCCGCGGTGCACACGCCCAATTTTTCAGGGAGTGGGACCAGGAAACTCCCCCCCCCCCTACCCTGTAACGTGCCGAACAGCAACGTGACAGGAACCCTGAAGGACACGGGGTTTTAATCCCTGACCAATCAGAAAAGGGGAGGAAGGATTTACCAGTTTACCACAACCCCTCACCCCTGATACGATGTACTGTAATGACAAAGTAGAGCATGACCCAGTAGGGCGGGCCATACTTTTTTTTTTTTGGAAAATCAATCGAGTGGGGTGTCTAAAATATGTGTTTTTTTGTGGGGAATTCAAATATGGGATTATTTTTCTAATCGGATAACTCCTACCTACATTGTTTTGGATTTCAAAATGGCCGATTTGACCATTTTTCACCCCTTGGCCATACATGTATGCCAACATGAATCTGAAGGAAATCCTAACATGCAAGGTGTCTAAATGATGTGTTTCTTAATGGGGAATTCAAATATGAGTTCATTTTTGGGATAGGATAACTCTAACCTACATCATTTTGGATTTCAAAATGGCAGATTTTACCATTTTTCACCCCTTGGCCATACATGGATACCAACATGAATCTGAAGGAAATCCTAACATGCAAGGTGTCTAAATGATGTGTTTCTTAATGGGGAATTCAAATATGAGGTCATTTTTGGGATAGGATAAATATAACCTGCATAATTTTGGATTTCAAAATGGCTGATTTTACCATTTGAACCCATTGGTATTGTATTACAAAATTGCAAAGATAAAAAATATATGGGAAATCATTTATAATGACAAAGCCATCAAATTTATTAACAAGTGAACTGTATATAACTGGATACAACTCCAAAGATCAATAATAATAATACTAACAATAATAAATTGTATTTGTAATGCACACAAACACCTAAGTGCTAAATCTCGATCTCCTGACTTCTTGAACTTTGCCAGGTTCCAATATCTTGATTGGACTCATTCTTGGATGACAATATCTCCTACTGTACTGCTTTAGCCACCAACCTACAAACACAAACTTAAAGTCAACGTCAGCCATAAATAGGTGAGCTCTTTCCAGAACTTCTCAGCAGAAACCTCTGTAACCATTTTAACAAACGTCTCAATGTATTGAGAAAATCCATGGGGCTCCATCAATCCTCTATCTTCTTAAAACATTGGAAAGGCAGGGGATGGAAAAGAAGGCAGAGAAAAGGAGAAGGGGCAAAGAAGAAAGCTTTGCAGCAGCAGACAAGGTTGCCAGGAAGGATGTTGAGAGCTTCCTTACAGTCCCTGAAGTTGAGCTCATTCCTGAAACTGACCCTGCAGCTTCAGCAAAGCTACGGAAAAATTATGATGAGATTCCAAACATCGCCCTTGCTAGTGTAAGGTATGGCATAGGTCTATGGCCAACTGCAGCTATAGCAACTGCAGCTCTGATTGATGCAGGACTCATCTTAGAAGATGACACAAGTAAAGTGATTGATAAGAACAAGGTTAAGAGAGCACAAGAAAAGTTGATGCAAGAGCTGGGGGAAGAGTTTGAGGAGAAGTGCAGGGAGGAGGGGGGGATCTCCTGTATCCTCTTTGATGGGCGGATTGACATGACCAATGTGATGATGGAAGCTGAGGGCAGTGACCAATCTTTTCCTGCAAAGATCAAGGAAGAACACTATAGTGTTGCTAGTGAGCCTGGCAGCAACTATCTGTTCCACTTTACACCAGAGAAAGCAACTAAAGAGGAGTCCCATGCAGAGAAGATTGCTAAGGTCCTGTTTGCCTGGCTGAAAGAGAGAGGTTCTGAAAAGACCTTGTGGGCCATTGGAGGAGACTCGACCAATGTCAACACTGGAGTGAAGGCAGGTGTAATGCTGGAGCTGCACCTGGGGAGAAAGCTGGTCTGGTTGGTGTGCAACCTGCACACTGGTGAACTTCCACTGCGCCGTCTCATTGTTGAAGTTGATGGGGCTACTCTGTCAGACAACAAATTGTCTGGGCCAATAGGACAGCTCCTTGATTCTGTTACAGACTTGGAGATCAATCCTAACTTCACCAGGATCTTTCTTGGCCCTCCGCTGATCAAGCTGCCTGAGAAGATCATTCAAGATCTCTCAACTGATCAACACTATGGCTATAAGCTGGTCTGTGCAATCAGGGATGGAGTGCTTTCTGCAAGGCTGGCTCTGCTGGAGATTGGACCGGTAAACCACAGCCGCTGGCTCACCACAGCAAACAGACTCCTCAGGCTCTGGGTGTCAAAGCATCAACTTAAAAGAAAGAACCTGAATAATCTACAATGCATTGTGGAATTCATCATTGGAGTGTATTATCCATGTTGGTTCAACATGAAGGTCAAGCACTCCTGGATCGAAGGGCCTAGGCACATCCTGTTTCAGCTGGACTGCCTCAAGTCTCAGAGGAAGGAGGTGCTGGATGTTGTGATGCCAACTGTGAGAAGATCTGCTTGGTATGCCCACAGTGAAGCCATCCTCCAAACACTGCTGTGCTCTGAGGATCAAAAAGAGAGAATTGAGGGGGTGGAGAGAATCCTGGCCATCAGGGGAGAGGGGGATCCAGACACTCAGCTGGGAGACTCCTGTGTCAGGATCAGAAGAACACCTCACATCAATAGTGACGCTTCCAGCATTGGTGGCTTAATCAGCTGGTCAGAAGATATGTCAGAGCCACCTCTCACCTGCTCCCTAAGCACTTCCGAGGTGAAGAACTTAATCAACACCCCCATGGAGGTTCTCGACTGGCCTTGCCACACACAAAGCATCGAGAGGGTTGTTAAAATGGTGACTGAGGCCTCTGCTAAGTACTTTTCACAATAAAAAAGGGATGGAGGGATCAGGGCTCAGGAGACCAGCAGGAGGCTGATGTCCAAGAATGAATCCAAGCAGGACTTGTGCAACCTGATCAAATTTAAGAAGATAGAGGATTGGCACTTAGGTGTTTGTGAGCATTACAAATACAATTTATTATTGTTAGTATTATTATTATTGATCTTTGGAGTTGTATCCAGTTATATACAGTCCACTTGTTAATACATTTGATGGCTTTGTCATTATAAATGATTTCCCATATATTTTTTATCTTTGCAATTTTGTAATACAATACCAATGGGTTCAAATGGTAAAATCAGCCATTTTGAAATCCAAAATTATGCAGGTTATATTTATCCTATCCCAAAAATGACCTCATATTTGAATTCCCCATTAAGAAACACAACATTTAGACACCTTGCATGTTAGGATTTCCTTCAGATTCATGTTGGCATCCATGTATGGCCAAGGGGTGAAAAATGGTAAAATCGGCCATTTTGAAATCCAAAATGATGTAGGTTAGAGTTATCCTATCCCAAAAATGAACTCATATTTGAATTCCCCATTAAGAAACACATCATTTAGACACCTTGCATGTTAGGATTTCCTTCAGATTCATGTTGGCATACATGTATGGCCAAGGGGTGAAAAATTGTCAAATCGGCCATTTTGAAATCCAAAACAATGTAGGTAGGAGTTATCCGATTAGAAAATTAATCCCATATTTGAATTCCCCACAAAAAAACACATATTTTAGACACCCCACTCGATTGATTTTCCAAAAAAAAAAAAGTATGGCCCGCCCTAATGACCCAGTCATAGCATGCTACATGAAGCATCTAACAGCTTCACATAGCTCATGTGCTAACCTGCTATCTGAGTTTCACTAAGGAAAAAACACAGAACAGAGAGGGCCCCTTTAAGAGCCCCGGTCCAGACTTACACATGTGCTTCTGTGGGCCAAACCTAACCCAGTTGTAGATCACAACAACACACCCAACCCAAAAAATGGCAAAAGTACACTCTTACTACAGAGGAACGCCGTTTTTCATAACGAGAGAAGACACAAGTCCTCGATTATGTATTGGCCACAGACCTTGCTGAGCACACATGATAAGTGACCAAACAACCTTTTCTTTAGGAAAAAATTGTTTCTCAAGCGGAAGCACAACCCCAGCAACTTTAAGCTGAGGGTTACATCGTATCCCCACAAACACAGTGACACAATATATTGTAAACAACATGTCTGAGAGGAGGGGGGAAGCCCCAGGGAAACCGGGGGGGTCACCCCTCCTACTTTACCCTTGATACGACCAGGTTTGAACAGGTACTCCTGTTAATATGTGAACATGCTGTTCATTGTCATCACAGGCTGAGAAAAAGATTAATTCCTCAATCACATGTCACTAAGCATAGCTTCACAGGTTAACTAACCCTCTTAGTTGTGAGTTCACCCACGTTACAAATGTTACATGAACACACATGTTCTCATCACAACTAACCAGTTCATTTTTACACATGTAAAAAACAACGCCGATTTACTATGGAGAGAGAAGCTATACCAGTGACAAGACAATTCACACACAACACACGTCGTATCCTCAATGTATTGCAGCAACACATGTTTTGGAAACATCGTTATTACAAAACATTTAGAAGGGAAGAAAAGAAGAAGTGTTTAAAGTCCGGTCAGGACTCCTACCTTCACCCTGAGCGCAGGCCGAGAGAACTGCAACACTGGTTAACGGGACAGCCGAAGTCGAACCCGGCGTCTCCTGAGTTGGTGACAAGGGTAATGTCTGCTGCGCCACCCAGCCGCCGTTCTCCATGTTGACGAAGTCCTCGCTGGCATGGCACCCGGGTGTAGGGTCGACTAACATCCTCTGTCAAAGATGACGTTGTAGTCAGAGTGTTTAAGGCATGTTATAGTTACAGTAATGTTCAACAGTGTAGCATTAAGCTAACAGCCGCCCGACTGAAAGCAACAAGCTAACGTTTACTAGCCTAGTGAACACAACAAGCTAGCGCCGCAGCTAACAGCTGACTGGCTAACACAGTAGGCCACAAACTAGCACGCCAGCTAAGCAGCTATCACCTGAACTGTACACAACGACATAATAAGCCACACTTCAGACAGGCCGCCGCCTGAGTCCCTCCCCATCCTAAGAGGGAAGAGAAAAAGAAATGTCAAACACAGTTTTCAACTGTGATTTACCAGACATACAGCGGAGCCGGCACAATTCCCATCCGGGCTGCAGCCGACTTGAGCATGGAACTCCTGATAACGAAGATCCATGCCCACTTTTCCTCGTGCCTTAGGGTGTACTTTCACATTCACGTGAAAGATGGGGCCTGCACGGGACAGAGAAGCATCCGCTTGTCCAGATAATCCTGGGTTCAACCAGGTCTCGGTCGCGGCCCACTAGGTTGACCCTCATGGGCGTCAGACCAAGATCCTCCGTCCGCCGCTTAAGAAGCCGAGCAGAGGACCCCAGTCCGGGGCCGGCTTTTGTAAAATTGTCAGCTAACCCCCATAGCGTTAACAGACAACGAGCGCTCGCAAGCAAAACAGTACTCACCCAACACGGAAGCAAACCGGTTTCTCACAACAGCCGGTGCCTCCCACAGTCCAGCTGTATGACCGGAGGGTCAATACCCATCCAGCCGCAGCAAGGAGGACTGCAGTTGGGGAGTATATCAGCGGTGCGAGCCCCTAATACGAAAAAGCCGGTGGAGGTCAGAATGATAATCATCTTCCAGACACTCCAGTGACGAAGACAATATCGCCGTATTTTCTCGAAAATAGTGAGAGAGAAAATAAAGATATAATGTCAACGCATCTTCCTGTCATCTGTTTTCCTCTCAACTTTCTTCAGCTTAACAACCTCGTCAAGTGGGGTATACAACAGGCACTTCCTTGTGGTGAAAGTGAAGAAGGAGGCGAGTAGGTGACCACACACCTGCTTATGAAGGTAGCGGATAGGGGTGTGGCCAGACGGATGCTGGTATGTAAAGGTATATTGTGGATTTTTATTCAGTGCTGTGCACGAAGTGAGGTTAGTGCAGATGACGCTGAGCGGAGCCAGTATGATATAGAACAGTACTGTATATTTGCATATCGTATATGTCACAAATGTAACAGTACTATATACCTGTATGTCATGTATGTCCCTATGCCATAAATGTCATGATGTCATATATGTTGTGTATGTCATAAATGTCACTATGAATTGAAAATGGGGGACCCTGATGTAAACAAGACAAACGTCTTTCGCTGGTCTGCATCCCCTTAACAATTGTGTGTATTGAGCCGTACTGTATTGTACCCATACTGCAATCTGTTAAATACAGTTTTCATTCATTCATTCATGGTGTGACCACATTTTAGTTAACTATAATAACCTTGGTATGACCACATTTTAGTTAACTATAATAACCTTGGTGTGAACATGTGTTTAGCAATGTTTCACATGTGATACCATGACAACTGAACGTGTGAAATCATATGAATTGCATGTGAAGTGTTCCAGAACCACACAGGACATGCATGTGACGACATGGCTTCTTTTTTGTATGACAAATGTGACTTCTCCAGTAACCTAGGGTTTGAGTAAACCAGCTTCATTAGTGAACACAATGAAAAAATTAAAGGGATATTGCACTATAGTAGATCGTGTGAAACAGCTGTAGTCTTACCTCTATCTAAAATCATCTACAGGTAAGCTAGTGACCACTGCTGTCCCTGTCATCTGCTGTCAACACCACTGTTGTGAAGGATCAGATTAAACCGAATATGTATATTTATTTATATATATATATTTAATTGTATTTGTATATCGTTTGATATCCCCTGTATATTCCTTGTACAATATGCATTGAATATCCCCGTTTCTACTAAACAGCCCATAATAGTTTCATTCTACCATTGGACTAGAACCTGGCGCCAGGTTGCCATACCCCTAGGTTCAAGTTCAATCGTGCCGCCTAACATGTCGAGGCAGCCCCCGGTCCCGCGCAGTAATATGCCGGGCGAAATACGTGTGGTACTATTTGTTCATAGCGCATATATATGACGCTCGTAAAGTAGAACTTTCTTTTAGTCCAGTTCTTTACCCTCCAACAGAGTGACAGACGCAAAAGCCTCCCCACGAAGCACGTGCGGTGTAGTAGGGCCTACTTGGCCCAGAATAGGCATTGAGACATCGTGTAGATTAATAGTTGAATGGTCATAGTTTGGCACCATACCGTCGAGTTGGACGTATTCTATTAAGCTAATAATAGTCTATTTATGTATGGTGCATCGTTCGGTTCGAGTTCTACAGTTATCAGTACCCCCATCGTTCCTGACGTTATCTGGACGCTTATCCAGGCTGGTCAGACCCCTAGTGGTGATTGCATCCGAGGAGCTCCGGGTCAAGAGCGACTGGACCTGTATATTGGATTACTCTACCCGACGACGGCGAGCCTTCCACGGCTCTTGGATTGTGCTTTGTGTACTTTGATTATTCCATGGATAAAGGCCAACACTGTCGAGTGTTGGAATTACCCCCCGGAGAGGACTACAGGTGAGGCGGCGCTCTACACGTGAGGTCGTCTCTCCGTTGCACCACGTCTCTCCGCTGTGGACCGGCAGATACCGTTCCACAGAGGGTCCAGCTGTGTTCGTCTACGGCCCCAGGTTCTGTGGGCACTGGGTCTAAGACTTTGGATTCTCCCAAGACACCGTCGGCCAGATGGGATACCGCCAGCGACTTCTCTAACCCCCCCCTCCTACTGTCTTACAACCAGCGGGACCCCCCCCCCCCTTAGTGTATCCAGCTATAATTATTTAAGTACTATCGCTATCGTTTCCTAAATATTCCAGGTTGTATACTTACTCCCTGCGCAACCAGAGATTGGACATTCAATGTTGATTTACCTACGAATACTCATTTGCCATAAAAGTGCATACTTAACATTTCAAATCATAAATGTAATTAAGTGAATATTGTGTACACCCTTTGCTGTATTAAATATTCGATTTGGTCCATTTGTGTTGGTTCGTTTCATCAGGTGGGAAAGTGTTCATCATACTTATATCTTGTACTGGGTGGCCAGAAGTTAAAGTACATGAGGTAGTGGTATTAAATATCATATCTAACAATACAGTCAGGGAATTGTACCCCTCAGCTACAATTGGTCCTTCGAGCCGGATGGTAACTAGTGTAATATTAATATAGTGTTATTAATATCGAAATGGCCTATGATGAACACTCCACGAAACGATCCTCCTAACCTAGAACGCCCGCGGCGCAGACGACAGACACCTCAGTACTTAGAGGCTTACACTGTCAGTCAACTACCTAGCCTTCGACAAACGGTAAACGTAGTAAAAGTAGAAAGTAAAATTATGTCTGACCTTAACGACCAGGTTTCCCCGACCACAGAGGCCCTAGTAGGTCCTAATGTAACTGACCAAGCCCACGGTGGAGACCAGGAGGGAATTGACATGCCTTTACCCCCCGCCACTACTAAAGAAGTAGTCCCCGACACGCCCCGGGAGGAAGACAACCCTACAGAGAGAGAACTCTGCACGGAAGAAGAAGAGGAGAGCGCCGAGGAACTAGAGCTCCAGGACTCCCCAACGAGTACCCCCAGGAGCGGTTCACGCAAGAGCGGCTCACCTCCACTACCGCCTTCCCCCAGCGAAGCGGAGAGGATACTACAACAGGCGTTCCTCGTCAGCCTGACAGCCTCTACCGAACGCGATCGGCTCCGAGCACAGACGCTTAGCGAGCGCGAACGTCTCCAAGCCCAGGCGACCAGCGAGCGCGAACACCTCCAAGCACAGCAACGGAGCGAAGAACAGCGCACAAGTCTGGAGATGAGACGCTTCCAGATGGAAGAGAATATGGCAAGAGACCGCGCCGACGCCCAGCGCACCGCTGCCGGTGCCCAAAGAGACGCAGAGCGCGACAGACTACAAGCGCAACTAATAGAGCAGCTGATCAAAAGGACAACTCCCTCTCCCTCCGCCAGGGGCTCAAGGAACTCGTCGAGACAGCAGTCAAGAGCAGCGTCACCGCAACGAGCAAGCGACCCTGAACTTGACCAACAGACCGAGTCTAGACCCCCCGCAGACCCCCTTCCCATACCGGTCCAAGCGAGACCCAGCTACAAGGAAGGAGCGGCCTACACTGCGGAGAAGCTAAATAAACGATTACAGATAGAAGAAGAAGAGGGAGAAGAGGAGAACCAAGCCCGACGACAGCACAGTACTCCACCGGACCAGGAGGTCCCATACAGTCCAGGCTATACCCCCGCGGCGCTGCGCTACAGACCCCCGACTCTATTTACGGGTAAGCACGACGCACGACCAGCCCCGAGGAACAGTACCTGGACCAGCGGGCCATGGTACCCTGCCAGTACCGGCCCACAGCGAGGCGCAAGAGGGGACTCGCCCAGGAGGTCTCTCCCCCAACGCTCGCCGATGTATTCGCCATCCACGGCGTCATACAACGGCGTCAATCCCAGACTTCGCCTATGAGAGTCGAGCACAGTACACGGAGCTCCGGATGTGCTTAGAGACAATGCTGGCGGATGTCATTGATGAACGCCACAAGTATGCAATATTATTGAAGCACCTGAAAGTACAGCGAGCACACAATATAGCGCTAGCCTATGCTACCTCCTCGACCCCATACACAGCGGCCCTTGCAGCGCTGGATCAAAGATATGGACGTATATGGGATTACGTAATCCAGGAGATAAGGCATATTGACCGCCTACCCCCAGCCACAGACAATCGCTCACTAGATGACCTGTCAATCAAAGTGCAGTCCCTGGTGGGGATGCTGGGAGCTCAACGGGAGAAGGGCAGGCATGAGCTGTACGCCAACTCTAACGTTGAGAGGATTTTGGAGAAGCTGCCACCCGCAAGACAGGAGCGCTTTCGGCGGCAGAGGGACTACCGAGATCCCGACGGCCCCGAGCCATCCCTCCTTGATCTGGCCGACTTCCTGGCGAGAGAGGTCAGCAGCTTACGACTGGACACCTTCGGGCGGAGCACGCCAAGCTCCAGAGAGGGACCCAGGAGAATAAATGATGGAAGAAGATCGGTGACTGTCATGCACCAATCAGAGTCAGTACCGAGCAGTAAGAGTCACAGCACCCCCTCGAGGAAGGAGAAGTGGAAGATAGCGTGTCCCTACTGTGAGAAAGAACACTGGCTGTCACAATGTGACTCATTCACAAAGATGAATGCAGAAGAAGTGAGCCAATGGATAAAGTCCAACCGGCGCTGTTATCGATGTGCGCGGCCCCACATGGCAGCCGAATGCCGCCTAAAGAAAAGGTGCAGCCGGTGCGATGGAGCCCATCTAGATATACTACACGATAGTAACGGAAGACGGCCTACACCTGCACCACGGAGCGGCACCAAGGCAAGTGTCATGTACATTGACCCCACCAGCAGCAACGGAGCTCAAGTGCTCTTAAAGGTAGTCCGTGTGACATTGAGCTACCAGGATAAAGTCATGGACACTTACGCCGTCCTTGATGACGGGTCAGAGAAGACCCTTCTGCCTCCGCTGCGACTCAACTGGGACTGCGGGGGAGCAAGAACGAAATGACGATTCGGACAATAAGAAGAGATTTGAAGACGATAAAGGGCGAGAATGTCTCCTTCACTATCGCAGCCAACGGGCAGCCAGAGCGACAATACAAGATAACAAATGCTTTCACCAGCCAAGAAATAGGACTCTCGCAGTACACCTACCCTGTCACCAAGTTGATGGATAAATATGTGCACCTGCGCCAATTACCTATCCCGCTCATAAACGGCGCTACCCCGACCCTGTTGATAGGCTCCGACCATGCAGAACTCATAGTCCCGATTGACCGGGTCCACACCGGTCCCCGAGGCTGTCCTGCAGCCGTCGAGACCCGCTTAGGATGGACATTACAAGGCCCCCTCGCTAAATCTCTCAACCGAACCGCAGCCACTAGCTGCTTCCACTCCCGAACGACAGAAGAAGACACCACTCTCCTGCAGCATGTCGAGAGGCTATGGACCCTAGAGACAATGCCCTTTAAGAACGAAAAGAAAGACATTCGCTCTAAAGAAGACATTTACGCCATCCACCTACTCGAGCAGGGGACAAAGAGAGTCACAGTCGGCGGAGTGATGAGATACGCAACTCCACTCCTGAGGAGAGAGGGAATGCCCCCCTTTCACGCAAAGAAAGACGCCACGGAGCGCTATCTACTGAACACAGAGCGGCGCCTCGCCAAAGACCCCGCTCAACAGAGTGTGTACCGAGCTGAGATTGAGAAGCTAATCACAGCGGGACACGTAACAAAGATTGACATTAAAGAGGCCGATCAGACGACCGAATCATGGTACGTGCCGCATCACAAGGTCCATCACAATGGCAAGGACCGCATTGTGTTTAACTGCAGCTACCAGATCGGATCCCAAAATCTGAATAAAGAGCTTTTGCCCGGCCCCACACTCGGCCCCTCCCTACTAGGCGTGCTACTGCGCTTCCGCCAGGACAAGGTGGCTATAAGCGGGGATATCAAAGGGATGTTCTTGCAAGTGAGACTAGTAGAGGAGGACAAGCCTCTGCTACGGTTCCTATGGAGAGAGAAGATCGGAGATGAGAACCCATCCATCTACCAGTGGGAAGTACTCCCCTTCGGAACCACATGCAGCCCGTGCTGTGCTACATTTGCACTACAGAAACACGTCACAGAGGACCCAGCAGCAGGTGAAGAGGTCCAACACAGTGTGAAGAACAGTTTCTACGTAGACAACTGTCTACAAAGCGTCTCGACTCAAGAAGAAGCCGAGGCTCTCCTAATCAAGTTACGCGCCTCCCTAATCAAAGGAGGCTTTGATCTCAGGCAGTGGGCCAGCAGTGACCCGCACGTATTGCGCAGCCTCTCCTCCGCAGACAAGGCTGCCAGCAGCGAGACCTGGATGGCGACAATCCCAGGAGAATGACACTAGGATTAGTCTGGCGCTTCAAAACAGACTCGCTCCACTATAGACACAAACCCTTGGCTCCAGAGCAAGGAAGGTCGGCGGCGATACCGACCACCAGACGGAGTGTGTACAGAACACTCGCCAGACAATATGACCCGCTGGGATGTATTCTACCTTACACCACCAGGGCAAAGATGATTGTACGAGCACTATGGGACAAGGACCAGGGCTGGGACGACCCAATACCCGCACACCTTGCCTCAACATGGAGAGAGTGGGAGACGGAACTCCGCTCACTCCCAGGTGTTAATATACGCCGCAGCTACTTCCCATCCACGGTGAGGCCAGAGACATGCGAGATTGAGCAACACGTCTTCAGGGATGCCTCCGAAGTAGCCTACGGATCGGTTGCTTATTTGCGTGCCCAAGAGATGGGAGGAGAGATACACACTGCTTTCATACTGGCCCGCTCAAGGATAGCCCCACGTAAGCAACAATCTATCCCACGTCTAGAGCTCTGCGCAGCCCTCGCAGGAGCGCATCTAGCCACGTTAATCCAACGTGAACTCACCATTCCGGTGCATAGAACAATCTTGTGGTCAGATTCCACGACAGTACTCACATGGATTAAGTCTGATTCATGCAGATACAAAGTCTTCGTGGGAGTCAGAGTCACCGAGATTCAGGAACTAACAGAAGAGGCAAGCTGGAGATATGTGGATACCAAACACAACCCAGCTGACGTCATCACCCGGGGAATGTCCCTGGATGACCTAACCCGTCACAACATCTACAGTGACGGACCAGCATTCCTCCAGCTCCCGGAAGGAGATTGGCCTACGCCCACCCCGAGGGAAGCAAGTAGAGAGGAGGCTGAGAACAAGAAGCCTGTGTTCTGTGGACTGGGCACTGTCGCCTACACAGACCCGAACATAGATGACTGCATTACCCTAGAGAGTGCGCAACAAAGGACATTCCTGCGGCACCACCCAGAGATTCAGTCCACCACTGACATGTCAGCAGCTGACTACGAAGAAGCAGAACTTCTTCTACTACAACGAGCCCAGAGAGACTCGTTCCCCGATGAGCTAGACTGTCTACAGGGAGGAAACCCCGTCCCATCAGACAGCAGACTGATTCACCTGGCACCAGAGAGTGACGCACATAATCTCATCAGAGTGGATGGTCGCCTGCGGAGAGCCCCCGATCTACCAGATGACATTAAGCACCCGATCGTCTTGAACAGCCGACACAAGGTCACAGAGCTGATCATAAAGAAATACGACGAGGATGTACACCACGCAGGAGCAGAGAGAGTCTTCGCGGAGATCAGACGTCGTTATTGGATATTAAGGGAGAGAAGCAGTACGGCGCTTCCAGCGAACCTGTCTAGACTGCCGTAAGTGGCGCGCGCAGCCCAGCATGCCACGGATGGCTGACCTACCCCCCTGTCGCCTCCGAATCGGCGACAAGCCATTCCACTCCACAGGCATGGACTGTTTTGGCCCGTTGTATATAAAAAGAGGAAGAGGCACCGAGAAGCGGTGGGGTATTGTATTCAAATGCATGACCACCAGAGCGATACATATCGAGCTCCTTCCGACCATGAGCACAGACTCATTCCTTATGGCCTTCCGGAGATTCATATCACGGAAAGGACAACCGTCTACATTGTTGTCTGATCACGGGACCAACTTCAAAGGCGGAGAAAGAGAGCTGAGAGAGAGCTTCCAAGCTATGGGCCCAGAACTTAAGACCCACCTCGCTCCAGCCCAGGTTGACTTCCAGTTTAATCCCCCGAACGCACCCCACTTCGGTGGAACCTGGGAACGAGAAGTACGTTCTATAAAGACAGCCCTGTATGCCGTACTCGGAGCCCAGACTGTGGCAGAGGAAGTCCTAATGACAGTCCTCACGGAGATCGAGGGAGTATTGAACTCAAAGCCCCTCGGTTACGTCTCCAGTGATGTAGCAGATGTCGACCCAGTCACCCCCAACACACTCCTAATGGGGCGGCTGGACCCCGCGCTACCCCAGACAATGTACAGGCCCGAAGAAGCGAACGGCCGAAGAATGTGGAGGTACAGCCAAGTACTAGCTGACAAGTTTTGGAGCAGCTTCCTACTTCACTACCTACCGTCTCTACAGACCCGCCAGAAGTGGGTAAAAGAGAGAGACAATTTGACAGAAGGAACAGTCGTCATGATAGTTGACCAGTCACTCCCCAGAGCTATGTGGCCGGCTGGCCGCGTAAGCAAAGTGATCACCGGTGCCGATGGCAGGGTCCGAGCAGCTGAAGTACTCGTCCAAGGGCGCACCTATACACGGCCCGTGGCGAGGCTCATAGAACTGCCCCGACTCCCAGATACTATCGACGATGACCATGACCCTATGACTTTGTGAGTTGACTGACCTTACAGCGGACCTTGAGTGGAAGACAGTGCGGTTAATCTGTCTCTGCTTAGCTAATTAGGTGGGACTAATTAGGGGGCGGCTGTTGTGAAGGATCAGATTAAACCGAATATGTATATTTATTTATATATATATATTTAATTGTATTTGTATCGTTTGATATCCCCTGTATATTCCTTGTACAATATGCATTGAATATCCCCGTTTCTACTAAACAGCCCATAATAGTTTCATTCTACCATTGGACTAGAACCTGGCGCCAGGTTGCCATACCCCTAGGTTCAAGTTCAATCGTGCCGCCTAACATGTCGAGGCAGCCCCCGGTCCCGCGCAGTAATATGCCGGGCGAAATACGTATGGTACTATTTGTTCATAGCGCATATATATATGACGCTCGTAAAGTAGAACTTTCTTTTAGTCCAGTTCTTTACCCTCCAACAGAGTGACAGACGCAAAAGCCTCCCCACGAAGCACGTGCGGTGTAGTAGGGCCTACTTGGCCCAGAATAGGCATTGAGACATCGTGTAGATTAATAGTTGAATGGTCATAGTTTGGCACCATACCGTCGAGTTGGACGTATTCTATTAAGCTAATAATAGTCTATTTATGTATGGTGCATCGTTCGGTTCGAGTTCTACAGTTATCAGTACCCCCATCATTCCTGACGTTATCTGGACGCTTATCCAGGCTGGTCAGACCCCTAGTGGTGATTGCATCCGAGGAGCTCCGGGTCAAGAGCGACTGGACCTGTATATTGGATTACTCTACCCGACGACGGCGAGCCTTCCACGGCTCTTGGATTGTGCTTTGTGTACTTTGATTATTCCATGGATAAAGGCCAACACTGTCGAGTGTTGGAATTACCCCCCGGAGAGGACTACAGGTGAGGCGGCGCTTTACACGTGAGGTCGCACCACGTCTCTCCGTTGTGGACCGGCAGATACCGTTCCACAGAGGGTCCAGCTGTGTTCGTCTACGGCCCCAGGTTCTGTGGGCACTGGGTCTAAGACTTTGGATTCTCCCAAGACACCGTCGGCCAGATGGGATACCGCCAGCGACTTCTCTAACCCCCCCCTCCTACTGTCTTACAACCAGCGGGACCCCCCCCCCCCTTAGTGTATCCAGCTATAATTATTTAAGTACTATCGCTATCGTTTCCTAAATATTCCAGGTTGTATACTTACTCCCTGCGCAACCAGAGATTGGACATTCAATGTTGATTTACCTACGAATACTCATTTGCCATAAAAGTGCATACTTAACATTTCAAATCATAAATGTAATTAAGTGAATATTGTGTACACCCTTTGCTGTATTAAATATTCGATTTGGTCCATTTGTGTTGGTTCGTTTCATCAGGTGGGAAAGTGTTCATCATACTTATATCTTGTACTGGGTGGCCAGAAGTTAAAGTACATGAGGTAGTGGTATTAAATATCATATCTAACAATACAGTCAGGGAATTGTACCCCTCAGCTACAACCACCATTCCTCCTAGGTGTCAGGCTCCTTATTCACTTCTATTCATATTGAGGAAGTCTAAATATCATACTTCTGAAATATAAACAAACTGTACAGGCATATTATTTATTCATATTGTCTTCAAAATGAATGGAAGTGAATGAGGAGCCTGACACGCACCTGGGAGGAATGCTGGTGTTGACAGCAGACAGCAGTCTATCCCTTTAAGGAATGCAGTTCCAAAAGAAAAAGCACTACTACTATCTCGAAACTGACACGGAAAACACCACCACACAATTTTAAATTGATTTGAGTAGATTGATGTGTAATGATCATGTAATGTAGACTATCATGAATTTATCAAGCAGGTTAATATGCTCAATCTGAAATTTCATCAATAATTAAAAGTGTGCCACAGGGTTCAATTATAGGTCCTGTACTTTTCACTATTTATATTAAAAACCTCTTAACGTTCTGACTCCCCGCCGTCACATTTGGCCGCCAGCATCACGCTGTGTTATTGTCTATCAACCAACACATTGGTTGAAAGCTAAAATGGCTGTTTGATTGACACCCTACTTGGCCTATTATATGCTTCCAATTTCAACTTCCAATTTCGATCAGACTTATCAGTTTAGAAAAAGTGACCACCTTCGGTTTCGCCTCCCTGTGACTGGACCAATCACCTCTGACGGTGAAAATGATTGACTGTTGATGATTGTTTTGTAGCCAATGAAATTCAGGAAATGACGATATATGACGTGAGGGATATTTCCAAGGATATACTGTATATGTTTTGTCTCTCTTTTTCTCGAGAAGCCTCGAGACGAATGCATTGGTGCCAATGGCAATTTTGGATAAACATACATAACATTAGAAAGATGTGTAAAACACAAATTTTCTGTGACACCATCATGAAATCATTGTAGTCCTAAAAAAGAGGAGACCCTTTCAATGTACATTGAAATTTCATAAAACTACACTACCTAGCTCACACCAGCCGCAGTCAAAGCTGCATCCGCTTGACGTGAAAATAAATATTGACGTGAAAATCGTGATTATCTCACAGGTCGAACATACCTGAATGTTATTGCCATAACAACAACGTATATTGTTTCTTTACCTTTCTGTGAACGTCTAGAAAAATATGGTGGAGTTATGGACATTATACAAAAGTAACTGTACTTACAGTAGATTTCATTCATGGTCTTTTCTGCCCAGTAACGGGCGCCTGGTGGTACTAAATCCAGATTTAACTCTGCCATTGGAAAGAGGAGATTTGGGCCAATCCATAGATGTATGACTTGGCCATAATAAGGTCATTTATAGACCTGAAATTCTATATTCTATATTCATATTTCAAATAGCATGTGTCCGGATGGAAAATTCAGTACTGTATCTACACAAACTCCTGTAAATTATCTGCCCTTTGTTTATTTGCTTAGATTTTTGGTCAATATTAGCATGGTGTTATTCACTGTCAAAGATGAAAAAAAAACAATAATAATAATAATAATAATAATAATAATAATAATAATAATAATAATAATAATAATAATAATAATAATAATAATAATAATAATAATAATAATAATAATAATAATAATAATAATAATAATAATAATAATAATAATAATAATAATAATAATAATAATAATAATAATAATAATAATAATAATAATAATAATAATAATAATAATAATAATAATAATAATAATAATAATAATAATAATAATAATAATAATAATAATAATAATAATAATAATAATAATAATAATAATAATAATAATAATAATAATAATAATAATAATAATAATAATAATAATAATAATAATAATAATAATAATAATAATAATAATAATAATAATAATAATAATAATAATTGATATTCTCCTTTGATTCATTACAATTTACTCAAGCATAGTAACATACACAATATTTCTGTCACTGGGTATACATTCCCTGAGGTCCATAGATGTCCCTAGATACCAAGAACATGCATGAACCATGTAGAAGTGGAGAAATCTTCCATTCACTTGGGTATGTCAAGTCAAGTCAAGTCATTTATTTATATAGCGCATTTATAAGCTCAAAGAGCCGAACAAAGTTCTGTACTGTAACTACAAAATGTTAAACTATAGACATAGTCACACAGTGTATACAGAGGACAATACAACATGACAAAAGACAGAATGGACAGACAATACAGTAGGACCACAAGACACTAGGAGTATACAACAAACGATACAGTATGACATAGGACAGTAGACAATATGTTATGACACAAATACTATACAGCCGACAATATAGTAAGACATAGGAGACTAGCCGATATGTTATGGGAGTAGGACCAGGGTGCGATCCACGGGGGGAGCTGGATGAGCCATGGCTCCCTTAGATCAGACATCAGCTCCCCTGAAAACATGATTTGTGAATCTTTGGGGGGTCTCTAAATTACTGAAAATAAATGCTACTTTTGCCATGCATTTCTCATTTTTCTGTAATTTTCTGTATCATCATCGTGTATAATAATAAACGTATGCTATTTTGGATGTATGATTAATGATTTGCGTGTAGTGGCTACTTACTGGGACATAATTCACGGCATTCTAGCCTTTTGTGGTGTTTACTACATCTCCCATGACCCTTAGCGGGGGATGATGTAGTTAAAGAGAGACAGACGAGTGAAAGTTGAATGGAAGTGTTTGTGCGACAGTAGCGTGCGTAATAAACGAGTGTTTTTGCATCGGAACACGACTCCGTCTACGCTATCATTACTGCATTCCTACATTTGTGACCCTTGGACGTATTTCGGAGATTATATCGAACATGTCAACTGAACAACAGAACGCAGATCGCAGAACTTTGAACGCAGTTTCACTCAAGCTGCGCAGAGTGCCAACGCTTGGTTTGCGCGCAAGCCGAAGCCCAATTCGCTCTCAGGGATATTACCGCGGATGCCACCAAGTACTACTACGTGGTAGCAGCCCTTACGAATTCAACGGCAGCGAGAGTGGTGAGTTTTCTGGAAAACCCACCTACACATGACAAATATGTGACTATAAAAACACGCTCTGAGTTTTTTTGGTTTTTGCCGGTTTTTCCGGAGCTCCCCCGAAAATTGTGATATGGTTCGCACACTGAGTAGGACTATGCAACAGACAGTACGGTAAGACATGAGACACACGGAATGACAATAAACCAACTGGACACTGTACAGAACACAGAACAGCAACACCAGGGGGATCGAATAAGCACCAGGCTGACAGAACATTGTACAGAGAATTGTAATGGAGTGCAGATTAATCCTAGCCAAATGCTATGGAGTAGAGGTGGGTTTTGAGGCGGGATATAAAAGCATCCACAGAGGGAGCAGATCTTATGTCTGGGGGAAGACCATTCCATAGCCTGGGGGCCACTGCTGCAAACGAGCAGTCACCTCGAGTCTTAGACTTGGTGCAAGGGACAGTCAGGAGGGTCAGTTGGATGATCTAAGGGACCTGGGGGATGAGTAGGGGGTTAGGAGGTCTGATATATACACAAGGGCTACGCCAATCATTGCCTTATAAATAAAAAGGAGGATTTAAAAATCTATTCTCAGGGTGACAGGGAGCCAATGGAGGGAGGACAGCACTGGGGTGATGTGTTCCCTCCTTTTGGTGCCAGTCAAGAGCCTTGCTGCTGAGTTCTGAACCAGCTGGAGGCGGGATAAGGATGTTTGGCTGATGCCTGTGTAGGGAATTACAATAATTCAGACGTGAAGTGATGAATGCGTGAATAACTCTTTCTAGATCGGGGGTGGGGGGATGAGTTTTATTTTAGCAATATTACGTAGTTGAAAAAAGCTGGATTTGACAACGGAGTTTACCTGTTTGTAAAATTTTAAAGCAGAGTCAAAGATTACTCCAAGGCTCTTGACATGGGACTTGACATAGGTGGAAAGCTGACCTAAGCTATCTGTGATGAAATTTGGGAGGACCAAACAGAATGATTTCAGTTTTCTTTTCATTTAGTTGAAGGAAATTGTGAGACATCCATGATTGTATGTCCTCAATGCAGGCTCTCAGATTGTCGAGGTTGGAAATATTATAGGGTTTTAAAGGAAGATATAACTGTGTGTCATCAGCATAAACATTGTAGGATATATTATGTTTCTGAATGATTTCAACTAGGGGGAGCATGTATATAGAAAATAGTATGGGGCCAGGTTGGAGCCTTGCGGGATGCCATAAGGGAGACCAGCTACAGTAGAGGAGTGGCCACTTATGCTGACTGAGAATGATCTTTGACTAAAGAGGGAGGCAAACCAGTTCATGGCCACCCCACCTATACCCAGCCGGTGTTCAAGATGGTCGAGCAGAATGGGATGTTCAACTGTATCAAAGACGGCAGTGAGGTCTAGGAGGAGTAGAATGGCACAGCTGCCAGAGTCAACGGTGAGCAGCAGGTCATTATAGATCTTAAGTAGTGCTGATTCAGTGGTGTGAGCTGCCCTGCAACCTGACTGGAACTTATCAATACATTTGTTATGATCTAAGTATGAAAGGAGCTGTGACAGGACTATCTTTTTCAAGATCTTAGCTAGGAAAGGTAGTTTAGAAATGGGCCTGTAGTTACTGCGTGTGGCAGGGTCAAGGGTAGTTTTTTTAGGAGGGGCTCAACCATGGCATGCTTGAGGCAGGAGGGGATGGACCCAGAGGTTATGGAGTTATTAACTCCTTGACCACCGGGGATTAGTGGGGCCCGTTCTAGCACTGCCACGCTTTAACAGATAGGAGTGCGTCACCTTGTTTGTAGAGCTATAACTATATTCTATATTATAGCTATGGATAAAATACTCAGACTCATTCCCTATGGTAACACCAAGGTCCCTGGATGAATAATGAATACACATATCGAAAGAAATGATCAAATAATGAGTATACTCGTTGTTGGCGTTCAAGCGTCGGCTCCCAATAACGATGAGTAAACTCGTTGTTGCCGGGGAATGAGTTAACAATGGCAAGGATGCTGGGACCCAGTGGGTCAAAGCTGTCTTTTAGGAGACAGGTTGGGACAGTGTCAAGGGGACACGAAACAGATTTCATGGCAGAAATAATCTCAGTGAGAGATGCTAAGGAGATGAGTTCAAAGCTATTGAGTTGGGCCACACATTTAGGGGGAGTTGGGGTGAGGGTGGAGGGCAGGATGCTGGACATAATTGTTTCCACCTTACTGATGAAGAAGTTGAGGAACTTCTCACATTTGGAGGGAGATACATCAGTACAGGGAGCAGGGACGGGCATGTGAATGAGGTTATCGTGGCGAAAATAATTCTGGGGTTATGACAATTTATAGAAATCAAATCAGAGAAATGCTTTTCTCTTGCCACTTTGAACACCTTGGTTATTCCTGAGGTGGAAGTGTATTTGGAGCTTGTTTTGCTTCCATCTGCGCTCAGCTTGTCTGCACAGTCTCCTTAAGTCACGGTGGTGTCATTAAGCCAAGGTTGGGTTTAGGCTTGGGCTTTTTGACTTTGAGGGGAGCGAGTTAAGTATGGAGGAACAGGATGAATTAAACATAGTGATAAGCATCTCTGTGTTATGGTAGGGCAGGGGGGCCTCAATATTGCAGGTGTTCGGATCAGATGTATAGGCTGCACAGAAACTACTAGCAGTGGAGGAGTTAATGTGGCGAGAGGAGCTGGTAGGGAGGAGAGGTTTGGAGTGCAAGGCAGAAATCAAAACGTCAAATATAATAACAAAGTGATCTGAGAAGCACAGGTCATTAATTTCCAGGTTGTCAATTTCAAAGCCATAAGTTAGGACCAGGTCTAGTGTGTGACCAAGTTTGTGCGTTAGTGCTTTGATATGTTGGGTAAAATTAAATGATTCAATCAACTGTATGAAATAATTTACATACGGCTTAGAGGGGCAGCAAACATGCACATTTAGATCGCCCAGAAGCAACACCTTGTCATAATGAGGCATATTTTGTGACAGGAAGACAGACAGTTGTGAAAGGAATTAATTTGATGATTTTTGGGGAGGATGATAAACAAGGGCTACCAGTAGAGGATTCGCCAATTCAACTTTGATTAACTGTAATTCAAAACTAGAATAGATTTCTGTAACAAAACGGTGGCAGTTAAAACGTTTTCTAAAAACCATAGCCAGTCCACCCCCACGCCCTGAAGAATGCGGGCCGGGTACTAAAAAAAGTCACAATCCGGAGGACAGAGTTCAATAAGAGGGGCAATCTCACCAGTCTTCAGCCAGTACATTTTGCGTGGTGAACAACATATTTAAATTGAAAGTCTTGTTTGACAGCGAGCAGACGTTTAGTAGAGCCATTTTCATTGGGCTGGGGGTTGATTTACCGGAGACTGAAGCCTCTGGAGAGGGCGAAGATTTTGGGGATTTACTCCACGGCATCCAGTGCTGTTCACAGTGCGGTGTCCTTCGAGGGAGACGTTCTGGGCTAGGAAGGCATGTCCCGAGTCCGGGAGGGGCGAGTGACAGGCCAGATCCCCAGGAACGAGCCCTACTTGGACCAGGTAAGAAGGCTGGGCACGGCGAGCAATAGACCTGTTGCGAAACCACACCCCAAATAGAATTTGTCCAATCATATCACAGAGAAAATCCTCGCTGGCAGAAAACTCGGACAACACCAGAAAAGCCGTGTGTGGGGCGCATCAAACCAAACGTCTGTGATCGAAACCACTGTGAAGAGTTCAGTTTATATGTTATTATCTACCTAATATTTGATGGTGAAACGCTGTGTGTGGGGTACCTGTAATTCGGACACCAGGTACCCTGAAAGACTGGATGGAGGAGTATATTTCATACCTTTTCTGAAGCCCAAAAGAAAACTTGACAAATGCAAGCGGTGGATTCTGTTGTGTCGTCGACCACATACACAACTGAATGTGAAGACCATTACCAAGGACACTTATGTTTGCTCAAAGGTAAGGTCAATTCATAAAGACATAATATTTGACGGCATGTATTAGAAACGTAGACCAAACTATTAGTTTGCTAACGTTTGACTTTGACTGCCAACTAGCTAGCGTATATCCAGCCCAGCTAGCTAACGTTAGCTGCCAACTTGTTTGCTGACTACTTTCGTCCTCGCTAGTTAGCTGGTGTTTTTAGCTAACTTTTGCTAACTGTCTTTTCACCCCAAAGCACTTCAGAGATGGGAAGCCAACTCTGGAAAATCCAGATCCCATCCGGGCTCTCGTGTCTGCTCCGAAAAGACACAGACCCTCACCCAAAAAAAGGTAACGTTACAGTCAGCCAGGTGCATAACAGTGGAAATGATGACCAACAAGGACAGTTATAGTTATTATACATGTAATGTAGTGACCACCATTGATAGTATAAAGAACTGGCTAACAGACAACAGGTTGTCACTGCATCTAGGCAACAAGACAGAATCCATATTAATGGTGTCAAACATAAGGCTAAGCGGGGAGGACAAACTTGTTATAACCACCGGAGGAACGTCTGGTGTACCTAGTGAACCTCTGGTGAACGATGAGTAATGTCTCTATGCACTTTGTTGATGAAAATAATTGTTTTTAATGCACAAATGAGCATGAATGATGCTTTTTTTTATAATAAAAAAAAACTGAAACATGAATGAACATGAACATGAATGAACTGAAACATGAATACTACTACATGCACTAAGAATGCTTGATGCACTTCAGATGCCATAGTGCCACTTGAAACCAGTAACAACAGGGACAACGATGTAAATAAGTCCTGGACTTTTCGTTTTATCCCTGACAAGGCAAATACAAATGTTGATCTGTCAAAGTTGTTATGTTTATTGTCAATAAAATCCACTTTGAGCTGCATTTTATGTATGAAAGATGCTCCATAAATGAACTATTATTATTATCTGTCTGCTTAGCTAATACTCAGCTTTTTGTGTTTTTTTCACAGAATGAGGTGTGCTGGAGATGTTACTGCCCTCACAGAGACGACACAGGTCAACCCAAGACAGGACATGAGTGACAATGAAAGAGGTCTGATTTATGTTTTTGGACAAAAGTGAGCATCATGGAATGTGTGCAGCTTTACAATCATGTCATTGATGAACTGAATATCTCTGTGAACTCTCTCAATATATATATATATATATATATCTCTTCTTGTAAAAAGTACAAAGTCACAGAAGTTGAGTCCGCTAAGTAGTAGTTGCCCTTGAATTTGGTAATAACAGTTGTGCCTCTCTGAGATGTGCATGTCTTCTCCATCTTTACGCACATATACATCTTTTATGGCTGTGGCTGCCTCTGCTATACCGTCATGTCCCTTGCTACAACATTTCACCTCAAGCAAGCCTGTTTGACCATTGTCACATATTATAGCATCTGGTGTTGCCCCAAGGAAGGGGAGATCTGGTTGCAGGAAGAGGCCAGAGCTATGAACATGCCTATCTGGAAATGTCTCCTGGTACAGCTGCTTGGCCTTTGACTCATTGGCAGAGCCATAGGTTGTTGCAGTAGCAGTGAAGGGCTTGGGGTAATATGTGGACTGTATGAAGGCATCTGAAATTTTCTTTCTCTTTAGTATCTTGCCAAATTCTGATGCAGTCAGCCTGCCCTCTCGCTCCTTGTGCCACAGTGGACATGCAGCATGTCCCGTCGTTTGCAGTTGTAGTTGTCTTGCTTCCTCCAGATCAAAGCTCTGGATGTGCTGTGGTGTTGGTATGGCTATGTCTGGAGAGAGGGGCATGGGGATGGTCTTGGTACAGGAAGCGGATACAGGCAGGGATGTTGTTGGGTTGGTCTGTGGGAGCTGCAACAGTGGGAGCTGCAGCGAAATCAACAAGCACAAATCGAATCACTGACGAGTATAAATACTGTTCTGAGACATAATCAAGTACCAAATAATAGATTAACACCAGAGGTCTTGCAGCACAGCCGTGTACCAGCCTATTTCAAATATGACACTGAATTCACTTATGATCAATTCAACAATCTATGTACTGTGTTTAGTATACCTAGCAGTGAAACAGCACAGCAAACTTCAGTCCCATTGACATATAGCAGAAGTGATTGGCAAATTAACACAATGCCCCTGCGTGTGCAGCTCTTGCTTGTTCTTATGAAACTGAGACAAAATCATGATTTAAAAGATTTGGCATTTAGATTTATGATTGATGAACATAGTGTTGGTACTTTGTTCAACGCATGGGTGGACTACATGTGCACAGTTCTAGGGGAACTACCCGCATGGCCTCATAGAGACATAATAATGGCACAAATGCCAGGAAAGTACAGAGAAGAATTAGTTAAAAAGTTAAAAATTCAAACCCCAACTTCACTTGTATTGCAGAGTCAAAGTTACTCAACCTACAAGTCTGCAAACACATTGAAATCCCTCATAGCATGTGATCCACGAGGTTCTGTAATATTTTGTTCAACTCTTTTCACTGGATCTATGTCTGACAAAGAAATAGTTAGGCAGAGCAACTTTATTGAGCTAATGAAAAATCTGCTTAAACATGGCTATCTGCAGGAAGTGGATGGGCTTATGGTAGATAAAGGATTTTTAATTGAAAATGACCTACAAGAAATTGGACTTGAAATAAACATCCCACCCTTCATCAGAGGAAAAAGGCAAATGCCCTCTACAGATGTCTGCCTGACAAAAAAGTGGCTGCACACAGGATACATGTTGAATGTGCTATATCAAAGATAAAGACATTTAAAATTGTGTCAGAGAGGATACCTAACATAAGGTTGACAAACATCAACCAGATCTGGTATGTTGTGAGTATGCTGTCTAACTTCCAGCCTTGCATCCTCAAGAATACCATTACCTGATAGCTCAAGCCACAACCAATGGGGTAGTCCTTTCCACCTACTGCTACCAGTATAGGGGTCTGGTTAACGATGTAGCTTATAGGTGTGCCTCTCATTCCTCTCAGTGTCTCATATATTTCCTCACTGATTCCTGACTCTTTCCTAAAGGCAGAAAGATACATGTTACTGTTAACTGTGTTCGAAATGTATCGGATGTTGTGCCTAGGCTATTATTATTTTTCAATAAACTGTGAATTACCAAATGTATCTGTCTTTATTGTGCTTTGAAACTACCTGTTAGGAGTGTAGGTAGGGATCACTGGTCTCCCTTTGTGGTTCAGTTTGGCTTTTGCCACGACTGCAGAGGTTATAGGCTGGCCTGCTATCTTCTTCCCTCTGGGTTTATGCCACTGCTGTGGCCGACTTGTACAGGAGGCAGTGTCATCATTTTGGGCACAAGAAATATCTAAACTGTACATGAGCCCAATGATGTGTGAACAGTAACCAGTTGCCCTATGGTTTCAACAGAAATGAGAAGGGGAGAAAATAAATAGACTGTTTGAGAACACTGCTTGTACTAGCTGCTACTTGAATATCACTAACATTACATAAATGACACAGCTGTCGGGTCTAGCTACTGGCCTACACAGTGGCTTTGACATATGCAAATCCAATGTCTGCCTGACTTTAGCCCTGCCCCACCCACTCAGTATACCGGGTGAGTGAGAGAGCTGGTATACTGCGTTGGACCACTAAACTAAACTAAATAGTTGTAAACTAGTAGTAATCATGGAGGTCTAAGGTAATAATGTGTTAGAAATTACTTACCCTGCAATACACGAACAACACTGCTCCATGATGGTGTTGTCATCAGCAACATTGATACAGAACCTGTGGGGTTTCTCACTTTTCAGCTGCGAGTGATAGCATTTGGCCTCAATTCTAATGGTATCTTTTCTGTAAATGTTTATCTCATGAACGTACCTTTCCACTGCGTATTGTAACCCTCTCTGTCTGCTTCTAGACAAAATATTTGTGTCATCTTTAAAAAACATGTCTATTACCTGCTGTGGTAAATCTGACAATTGAACTTGAGGTCCCCCCGCGGCCATCGTCATTCACGGTCGGCTTTGTTGTCCGACTTTTCAAAGGGGGCGTGGCTTAACGATATGTCTATTCTTTTTTTTACAGCAACGCCCGCTTGTTTTCTCCCCTTTCGCTTGCGGTGCGTCAGCCCTAAGTGCGGTTGTAGTAGTTCAACAGAGGACTGCACAGGCCCGGGGCATGATATAATTCTTTCCCCAGGTAGAGTTCTCTCGCCAAAATCCCACCCATGGAGACCAAAAAAGGAGTCTTGGATGTCTAGAAGCAGTTGTCAATTGTAGACAATTTTAACTTGAGCATTATGCAGGGGTGTAAAAAGTACCCAGAAATTATACTTAAGTGAAAGTATGGGTACCGTCTCAAAATCTGACTCAAGTAAAAGTCAGAGTATCTGGCAAAAAACACACTTGAGTAAAAGGAAAAAGTTTCTACTTTTAAATGTACTAAAAAGTTTAAGTAAACGTTTTTTTATTCCGGGGCAATGAAATGTTCCGTTTCGTCCTCTTCATCACTCGTACTATCGTTTGTGGCCATCTTCTGTACCTTGTCACTCTGACTGTCTATTCTTCTGATAGCAGGTGTTTAATCAAAGATCCCTGCTTTCTAGTCTTGCACAAGGACCAATCAGCATGGGTATGGGCGGGTTCATTTTCCATTGATGGGGATTTGATTGGCTGTTTTTAAATAAAGTGCGGCCACAGGATTAATAACGTTAACGTTAGTTAGGCCAGAGAAACAAATATACTAATTAAAATGGTTGGACCTGCGAGATTTGTACTTTGTACTTTGTAGGTCTGCATATTAGATCTAAGGAGTAAAAAGTATGTTTTTTTCCTCTGAAATGTAATTGAGTAAAAGTACAAGTATACAAACCTAATAATACTCGAGTAAAGTACAAATCCCCCAAAACAGTACTTAAGTATTGCAACGAAGTACAATTACTCAAGTACTTTACACCCCTGGCGTTATGGATGTTAGACACAAACAGGGCGAGGATAAACACAGATAAATTGAGGCAGTGACAGGCAGCCATGGACAGAGGCACAGCCATCTTGCTGTGTACTGTACATGTACTTTTAGGCAAATTTTCTGAAAATGTGGCTAGGGCTTAAGAGGTTAATGCTAGTAAAATGTATGCTGTTTTCCAGTTCCTAGAGCCCTCAGATTCATCACCGGTGATAGATTCGACACTCATCACCGTGTCCTTCATGAGAAGGTCGGTTGGCTCTCTCTGACGGAGAGACGCAACAGACACCAGTACACTTACTACGCTCAGCTCGTGTAACATCCTCCTGGCAGTGGGATAAACACAGGATATTATATATATTGGGTACAACCGATCGTTTCATCTGACTGCGGGTCTGCCACTCTCCTGGGGAAATAACAAACAACAGGGAAGCATCTATTAAATTCAGCTTTTGATGATATTCTTAGAGTTATTCCCTTGTAAGACATGTGTGTCATGTGTGTGTGTGTGTGTGTGTGTGTGTGTGTGTGTGTGTGTGTGTGTGTGTGTGTGTGTGTGTGTGTGTGTGTGTGTGTGTGTGTGTGTGTGTGTGTGTGTGTGTGTGTGTGTGTGTGTGTGTGTGTGTGTGTGTGTGTGTGTGTGTGTGAGCAATCATTTATAGTGGCTGTATCATTATACGGGCGCAACACAAATACTGTCTGAAACCATCTGATAGACCCAAGATTCCAGAGAGAGAGAGAGAGAGAGAGAGAGAGAGAGAGAGAGAGAGAGAGAGAGAGAGAGAGAGAGAGAGAGAGAGAGAGAGAGATAGAGAGAGAGAGAGAGAGAGAGAGCTACTATTTCATATTAGCTCTGCGTTTCGGATACTGATCCATGCAACAAATCAAAGATTTTACGGCGGGCGCGTGGCATGAGTATTCTTAGCCACTGAAAGGGAATCTGGAAACGGAGACAACCTTGCCAGGGACTAACCGTTTGGTTCTGTAAAAAAAACACACACACACACACACAATATTTTTGGATTTAGAAATACATGCATATATACATATACACCCGCAGGGGGTATCAACCTCACCCACAAAGCATCCACAGAGGGCATATTGATTCAGTTTATTTTTCTCATCTCAGAAATGCACCATGGGGTCTGTCTGTCTGTCTGTCTGTCTGTCTGTCTGTCTGTCTGTCTGTCTGTCTGTCTGTCTGTCTGTCTGTCTGTCTGTCTGTCTGTCTGTCTGTCTGTCTGTCTGTCTGTCTGTCTGTCTGTCTGTCTGTCTGTCTGTCTGTCTGTCTGTCTGTCTGTCTGTCTGTCTGTCTGTCTGTCTGTCTGTCTGTCTGTCTGTCTGTCTGTCTGTCTGTCTGTCTGTCTGTCTGTCTGTCTGTCTGTCTGTCTGTCTGTCTGTCTGTCTGTCTGTCTGTCTGTCTGTCTGTCTGTCTGTCTGTCTGTCTGTCTGTCTGTCTGTCTGTCTGTCTGTCTGTCTCTACAAGCCTGTATCTTGTACTTATCATTGGTTAGGCCTGTATTTATCTTGTACTTATCATTGATTAAGCCTGTCTTTATTGTATACTTTCCAATGGTTAGGCCTGTATTTCTAATTATTATTATTATTTTTTTTAAACTTTTTCAGAAAACGTTTATGTTCCCCTGCTGGGGATTGAACCCTAACCTTAACCCTAACTCTAACTTTATGTCTTAACCATAACGTTAAGCAAATGTTAAAACTAACCTTAAGTCTAACTACTGTATAATCATAGTTAGATAGTGGTGAGAGCACTCACCCGTGACTGCAATGATTGTTGGTTCAACTCCTGGTTGCTGCTTTTGTTTTTGACTTTTGCCGATACAATAGGTAAATATTTTACTAATGGCTATAACAAACATAACATACATTATGTACCTTTCATATTGTGTTTCATATTCTGATAGCTGAACAAGAAAGATGTGTATAACATCATTGTGCATTATAGTGTTGTATTATTACAAAAATAGACCAAGCTAACCAGAACTAGGGGGGGAAATGGCTTCAGACTAATTATTATTATGATATTGGCCTTATGGAGTTACATTATGGATAATCATGTATAATAATAATAATAATAATAATAATAATAATAATAATAATAATAATAATAATAATAATAATAATAATAATAATAATAATAATAATAATAATAATAATAATAATAATCTATTCTTTATAAGCATGTTTATGAAAGGTAAACATTGAGGTAGCATATCATCATATCAATATCATCACCATCACGTCTCCTAACAACATCATGGGGGAACGTAATGCTATTCATAGTATTCCATTACATCATTGTTGTAGACATCTTGGTTGGTGAACAACGGGTGATTGTAATCAAAGACGCAACCATTTCATGAGAATGCTAAGAATATAGTCATGATGATACTGTATCTGCTCCCCTTTAAAGCAACACCATATGGAAAATGCGTCTCCACTAGAGTCAGACAATAACATAGATACCAACTTCCTCTCTGTGTGTTCAGTAGAAAGCTATCAGGCTGTAATTAGCACAAATGAATGGAAGTGGATACGGACCCCTTGCCTGGCTTAACACTCTGGGAGAGGTGTTTTTGGCCAACAGCTAGGCTAGCTGGTCTGTATCCGCGTCCATTAATTTGTGCTAAGCTAGGCTAGCTTGCAGCCATAACTTTCTACTGAATGCACAGAGAGGGAATTGGTAGGCTATCTATCTTCTTGTCTGACTCTGGAGAAGACGGTAAGCGCTTTTCCTGTTGACGTGTTCCTTCAATCACAACCACAGTCTAATCTTAACTCTTATATCAGGTTCTATTCAAGCATTATTGCATTATTGCACATGTATTATTGCATTTGTTTTGTTTGTCCTGCCATAGGTCTATACTTCACGTGACCCGCCTGGTTTGGGAAGAGTATTTCATATGGTCTCTACAACAGGACGTTTCTCAAGCTATCTGGTCTATTGATTGATTGATTGAAAACTTTATTAACAGATTGCAGAATGGGTACAATACAGTACAGCTCAATACACACAATTGTTAAGGGGATGCAGACCAGAGAAAGACTTTCGTCTTGTTTACATCAGGGTCCCCCATTTTATATACGGTTCCACTTATTCAATTGATATGCATTTGACAGGAGCAGAGTTGAGCATTATAATTAAATTAAAATGTTAGAAAAACAAGAAAAAAGTCATGGGTACAAGACTGTGTACCTAAATGCACAAGGAAGACAATGTTACCAATGTTAGGGGTGACAGTGACTCAGGAGGTAAAGCATGTGTCTGGTAGTCGGAATACTTTGATAGTTAGTTAATGTTTTTTAACTATTGGAATAGTTTGATTTTTTTTGGACTTCCGGTTGTGTGATGTACGAGGTAGCAGCTTGAGTCTCTTGCTCCACAGAACCCCGAGATAAATTACCCAACATACAGATATTGTCAGCAACATTTAACGAGTGTGACAGTAAGAAGTCTAAAAATGAGCCCGAAGAAAGGAAATGCTAAAAGAAAGACCAAAACCGACTCTGGAAAAGAGAAAGATGTCACGCCTGATGAAAATAATTAAAATATCTAAGGAGAGAGAATAAAGAAGCACATAATGCCACTCAGTCTTCAGAGAGCAAACTTGAAACATCTATGTCGCAAGTAACTGAATGGATTGACAAAACAGAAGGTAGAATTACAGACATTGAATCAGAAATCACTAAACTGGACGATAGAGGAATGAGACACGAGAGGGCGCTCAAATACCTTGTAAGAAGAGATGCAGAAATGACGGCAACATGCGAAGATTTGCAAAACAGACTCAGACGCAACAATATCCGGATCTACCAAGTCCCCGAAGGTAGCGAGGACAAGGATACTAAAGAGTTTTAGAAGCAGCTATTGACAACATCCCTGAAAATAACACCTGAACTTGAGTCTGAGATCAAGATAGAAAGAGCGCACAGATCACTGATGGCCAAACCGAGAGATTCTAGCCCCCCCCCCCGCGCTCTATCATTGTGCGCTTTCTAGATTTCAGGTGCGTCATGTCATCAAACAGCTGACGGAAAGAGGGATACGCGCTAATTGCCCATACCCAGCACGACTCAGG
The DNA here is from genome assembly GCF_963971535.1 of Notolepis coatsorum. Lineage (NCBI taxonomy): Eukaryota > Metazoa > Chordata > Actinopteri > Aulopiformes > Paralepididae > Notolepis > Notolepis coatsorum. The sequence continues at coordinate 28,894,632 of NC_140165.1, forward strand.
ATGACAACAGACTCGGGAACGAAGGTGTTTGACTCCCTGGTGGATGCAATTCCCACACTGAAAGAACTGGGAATTCATGTCCAAATCGACGACAGAGAGAAACTACAAAGAGAACTGACAAGGGACAGGTGGCGTACACAAAGAAGCGGGCGAGAGCAGCGAACGAAAGGAGCCATGACGTCACTATCTGGCGCAGACCTAAGAACATTCATGGACGATAAAGATGAGTAAACCAGTTAGATATAGTAGACTCATGAAATGTTTACAATAAGTGTAAAACACAAGAAATAATGGACATACTGCTGACTACTATGATTATTCTTTACCCTGAGTATTAATTACCTGTTGGGAAAATGTAAATATATCAAATCTACTTTAGTTTATATGTGGTTCTGAGGCCAGAGACTGAGCCATATGACGGATCACACTTAGCCTGTGTTTTATCAGGCAAAGGTTAACCCTATACGTTTGTGGTTAGCTTCTCTGCACTTAGTGCAATATGCTCCCTGAGAGAGACAGCTACACCTCTCTAGAACATCGGGAGGCACTGGCGGACTCAGGGAGCCCCCCCTGGTGCCCCCACGGTTGAGAAACGCGCGCTTAAGTGCCCTTTTGAGTGAAAGAAATTAGAGGATGTGCCCTATTGGTGCCCCCACAGTTGAAAAACGCACGCTTAAGTGCCCTTTTGAGTGAAAGAAATTAGAGGATGTGCCCTATTGGTGCCCCCACGGTTGAAAAACGCGCGCTAAAGTGCCCTTTTGAGTGGCGAAAAATAGAAGGTGTGCCCTATTGGTGCTCTTCCAATGGTATAAACTTGACCATGTGCCCCACGGTTAAATAATATCACGCAAAAGTGCCCTTTTGAGTGAAAGAAATTAGAGGACGTGCCCTATTGGTGCCCCTCTAATGGTTAAACGTGACCATGTGCCCCCACAGTTGAAAACGTCGCGCTAAAATGCCCTTTTTGAGTGTTGAAAATGAGAGGACGTGCCCATTGGTGCCCTTCCAATGGTCTAAACTTGACCATGTGCCCCACGGCATGGTAAGATGGAGCAACTTCAAACAGAGACCACTGGAAGAGGCTTTCAGGAGGCCAGACGTAGAAGGCCGAGCCAAAAGAGAACAGGAACGACAAAGAAACAGGGAGCTAATGACAAGACTGGTAGACATCACATTGTATCTTGCACGGCAAGATGGGGCGTTCAGGGGTCATGATGAAAGTGGTACATCTTTGAACAAAGGGAATTTCCTTGAACTTGTACAGCTACTTGCAAAATATGACTCCACCATCAAAATGCACCTTGATAAAATCAATCACATCCAGCAGTCTCAACAGAAAAAACCACAGACATCACTGTTGTCCTACAAGACACATAATGACATAATCAGTGCCCTTGCCACCTATGTCAGAAGAGTAATTCTCAAAGAAATGGAAGATTCCCAAATATTATCCATTCTCTTGGATGAGACAACTGATGTTTCTCATGTCGAACAAGTGTCCTTTGTTGTTCGCTTTGTCCATCAGATGAAAATCAAGGAGAGATTTTTTACAAGTTTGTGATGTGAGTGGAACAACAGCAAAATAATTGGAGAATGTTGTGATGACATTCCTTGAGGAGAATGGATTAAAAGTGGAAGACATCAGGGGCCAAGGCTACGATGGAGCCGCAAATATGAGCGGAAGCTACAACGGTCTGCAGTCGCGAATTCAGAGCCACAATGAGAAAGCTTTATACGTGCACTGCCATGCCCACTGTCTCAACCTGATCTTGGTGGAGAGTGCCAAATCAAGCCAGCATTTTGTTCGGTTTTTCAATTTAGTTGAAAATCTGTACACTTTCATATCCAGATCTGCAAAACGCCACGCTGCGTTTGTGAAAATGCAAGAGACCATGTACCCTGGCCAAAGACTCTGTGAACTGAAAAGGCTGTCTGACACACGGTGGGCGTGTAGAGAAGATGCTCTGTGATCCCTGAAGAAGGTCCTTTCTGCTGTGGTGAAGCTGCTTCAGAACATGGCTGATAGTGATCCACCAGACTCTGCAGCAGGTGATGCCCGGATGCTCTTGCGTAGCATAGATTTAGAATGTATGCTATGCATGGAGATTGCCACACCTGTCTTCAATGAAACTGCCATCACATCTGCTTCACTTCAGAGAAAATACCTTGACTTGTCAGCATCATACACCATTGTGGAGGGAGTCATACAAAGAGTGAAAGCAATGAGGAAGGATGAGGAGTTCAAGGTCCTTTTCTCAAAAGCAAAAGGGAAAGCAGAGGCAGCAGGCATTGAGGTGCCAGAAGAAATACCTGGACAAACAAGACGCAGGAATGTACCTCAAAGGTACAGGTATAGCTCTCAATCTGCTACGGAGGACTACCAAGTCCAAGACTTGGAGGAGCACTACTGGGGAAAGGTGTTCTTTACCTTTCTTGACATTGACTCTCCCATGAGCTACACCGAAGATTCAAAGGGAAGGATGACACACCTACTGGGTCAAACCTATCAGGTCTTCACTGCCTTACCATCTCAAGTCACTGGAAGGGCATGACAAACGACACAGCTGCTGTATCTGTCAGATGTGTGCCAGTTTTATGGTGTAGAGGAAGAGAATGTTGTCACCGAACTCAAGGTATTCCACTCTGCTCTCCCCTCCAACAATGTCAAAGCTGCGCTTAAGTGCCTGAAAGACAATGATGTGGAATCTGTTTTCCCAAATATAACCATGCTCCTCAAAACATAATTATGCTACAATACCAGTGACAACTGCTTCAGTAGAGCGATCATTCTCTAAACTGAAGCTGATCAAAACCCAGCTCAGAAACCGATGTGGGGAAAAAAGGCTCTCTGATCTTATGCTGCTTTCAATTGAGAGGGATATCCCAATTGATCATAATGAGGTCATTGACATATATAAACAGAGGACCAAAAGACGAATTCTGCTATGACTCCCCCACCCACCATCTCCCTTCCATTGCAACAATGGAGAGCCAGCACATACAAATCTGTCCATGAAAATAACCAACATATTTTCATTAGAGGTGATAGAGGAGAGGACAGAGGATGGCAGGAGGGAGGAGTCAGGTGGTACAATATAGTAAGTTTAATGGAGAGAATGGGGAAGATAGGGAGGGGGAGGGAGAGAAAGAGAGGGAGAGAAGGAGAGGACAGGATGAGAGAAGGAGAGTAAAGGACAGGAGGAGAGAAGGAGAGGAGAGGACAGAAGGAGAGAAGGAGTGGACAGGAGGAGAGAAGGGGAGTACAGGAGGAGAGAAGGGGAGTATAGGAGGAGAGAAGGGGAGTACAGGAGGAGAGTAGGGGAGGAGAGAAGGGGAGGAGAGGACAGGAGGAGAGAATGAGAGGAGAGGGGGAGTACAGGAGGAGAGGACATGAGGAGAGAAGGGGAGGAGAGAGAAAGGAAGAAGCTCAACGGCACTCGAATTAACTTGAACTGTTAAACTGTTTTATGAAATAAAAATGTTAAAGGTGTATTGTTCCCTGTGTGTTTTTATCATAGAGGTGTAGTTATACTATTAATCTGGATTGTCTATGTTATTCTAATGTTAATCTTAATCAAGGATGAAGACTATTTCATCATACATGACGCATCATAGCTTTTTGCTTACTGATGGGGTCCCATGTTGTGCAGTAGGTGCCCTTTTTTATTTTCGCCCCTGCCCTTCAAACAGCCTGAGTCCGCCACTGTCGGGAGGAGATTTCAATTGTGATTTATGTAAGACAGCTTACTGGAAAATTGGAAGCCCTAGGTTTTCCCTTACAAGTGAATAGGGGACAATTTTGTTTTGTTTTTTATGTTGTATATTCTTTGACAAATGCCTCAAGCTCATATACTATGGAAGATAGATCTATGTTGTACATACGAATTACAATGACATTATGAGAAGCCTTAAATGTATTAGTTACAATATAAATGGTCTTAACAACCCAATAAAGAGGAAAACACTTTTTGGACAACTAAAGAAAATGCAGTGCTCTATAGCTTTCATTCAAGAAACTCACTTATCAATAAACTAACACCAGAAATGTAAGAGAGAATGGGTGGGCCAGGTGTATAGTGCGTCCTGTCAAACAGGGAAAAATAGAGGAGTGGCTTTTCTATTTAACAAATCAGTATACTTCACCAAAGAAAAGGAAATTGCAGATGACCAGGGCAGATATGTTATGGTCCAGGGGTCAATAGGAGGATCAATCATAACCTTTCTAAATATATATGCACCAAATGAAGACTGCCCCAATTTCTTTAAAGGTATAGCCTCACTTTTGGCTGGTAACGCCAAAGGAATTATCCTTATGGCCGGTGATTTCAACTGTGTACTAAATCCAAAAGTAGACAAACTTCCTGTAGATTGTGGACCCATTTCAAAAAAATCTAGATCACTGAACGCAATGATAAAATTATTTGGACTTATAGATGCATGGCGTTTCCACCATCCTAGGCAGAAAGACTTTACCTTTAGGTCGGGGGTCCATGGTAGCTACTCTCGAATAGATTACTTCTGTATTTCCAAGCAAGATATTGCCAAGGTTGAATCATGTATCATTGAACCAGCGACCATCTCAGATCATGGACCTCTAACTCTTCAACTTAACCTCAGTACCAATAAGATCTTTAAATATTGGAGGCTCAATGTATCCATGCTGTCTGACTCTCACACATGGGAGAGGATAAGTGAAGAGAAGAGAACTGAAGAACTGAAGAGTTATTTTGATCTCAACAATAAGGGGGATGTCTCACCATACATTTTATTGGATGCGGCAAAGGCTGTAATGAGAGGTAAAATTATCTCAATTTCAAGTGCACTAAAGAAACAGCTAAATGAAAAACAGCAGAACCTAGAAAATGAGGTAAAAATACTAGAAAGGAAACATAAACTGAACAGAGATGAGGAAGACTTAAAAGCTCTACTAACTTGCAGACAAAAACTAGATGACCTGTTGACATACAAAGCGGAAGGAGCCCTTAACTGGTAGGAATTACTATGATATGGGAAATAGGGCAAGCAAGCTACTGTCATTTCAGCTCCACAAAATACAGTCAAGTCGGATAGTTCCAAAGATTAAACACCCCAGCACACACTTGGAAGTAATGCAAACACAAGAAATTGCTAATGCATTTGCAGATTACTCTACCGACCTCTACAAAGCACAGCAATTGGAAAACAAGAAAGAAAAAATCAACAACTTCATAGATAACCTTAAACTTTCTAAACTATCCCCAGATGAGGCTGATGAGCTGACTTCCCCTATTACGGAGAAGGAGATAGAGGAAACTATTCAGATGCTTAAGAACAATAAATCACCAGGTACAGATGGGTTTTCAAATTAATTTTATAAACATTTCACTGAACAGTTAACACCAGTATTAAGTGTAGTTTATAACTATGCCCTATCTGAGAGAGACCCACCGGGAAGCTGGTCAGAAGCTATTGTCTCGGTAATACATAAAGAAGGTAAAGACCCCACAAGATGTAGTTCCTATAGGCCCATACGTCTCCTTTGCAACGATTTCAAGATATTGACATCTATACTTAAAAAAAGAATACAGAAACATATAATAAAACTGATCCACCCAGACCAGACTGGCTTTATCACTGGTCGACAGGGTACTATCAGAAGAACTTTAAATCTGCAAACAGTGGCTGGATCTCGAAAAGAACCATCAATGCTTCTCGGCTTGAACTAACATTGAAAGGTATGGGATTCAATAACACATTTATAGATTGGATAAAATGTTTATATAAAAATCCTAAATCTAAATACAACAGAAACTAAATACAATACACACAATAAAAGACACAAACAGGTTACTAAGAGAACCAGCTGAAATAGAGAAGACATTTGTAGAATACTATAAGACACTATACACACAACCGAAAGCGGCAGGAGAAGAAGAGATAGAGACATTCTTAGAAAAATTTGATTTACCATCGATAGGAAAGGAACAGAAAAAAATATTAAATGCAGAGATAACAGAACAGGAAGTGGGAAATGCGATCAGTAAAGCAAAGAACAATAAGTCACCAGGTAGCGACGGATTCCCTTCGGAATTTTACAAAACATTTAGACAGGAACTGAGGCCCATATTAGAGGCAGCATTTAGACACACAATGAAAAAAGGAACAATGCCACCCTCATGGAAAGAAGCCATAATTACTACGATTCCAAAGGAAGGGAAGGATAAGGAACTATGTAGTAGCTTCAGACCAGTGTCCATACTTAATGTAGAATACAAGATGTATACATCGATAATATCCAAAGATTTGAAACATTTATGCCAGATATTATAGACGAAGACCAGACCGGATTCATTAAAGGAAGAAAAACACAGGACAACATAAGACAGACAGTGCAGATAGTAGAGGAGATACAAAAAGAAGGAGGAAGTGCAGTACTAGTTAGCCTGGATGCAGAAAAAGCATTTGACAGTGTAAGCTGGATATTCCTATATAAAGTATTAGAGAAATTTGGACTAGACAAAAACGTGATGAAAACAATTAGGGCATTATATCAAGAACCAACGGCAATGATTAAAGTAAATGGCAACCTGACGGACCGGATCAAACTAGAGAGGGCTACAAGACAGGGCTGTTGTCTTTCGCCGACACTCTTCGATATATTCATCGAACCACTGGCTCAACTAATTAGACAGACCGAGGACATCAAAGGGGTGGAGATAAGGGGAACAGAACATAAATTAGGACTGTTCGCAGATGATGTGATAGTATATATGAGACAACCAGACAAAAGATTCCCGACACTGATGGGTTTACTGACAGAATATGGATATTACTCAGGGTATAGACTTAACATAACAAAGACACAGACCTTAACATTGAACTACACCCCAACGACAGAGATCAAAGACAAATACAAGATTAAATGGGATATGGACAGGATCAGATACCTAGGAGTGAATATTACAAGAGGGGTGGCGGGACTATATGATGCAAACTATACACAGATTAATCAGAAAATAAAACGAGACCTAGAAAGATAGACAGTAATGCCTCTAGACTTTAGCTCAAGGATCGAAATTATAAAGATGAATATATTACCAAGGTTACTATACCTATTTCAGGCTCTACCTATATTAATACCACAAAGCCAGTTCAGGGAATGGAATAAACAGATATCAAGATTCATATGGGGGGGGGGGGGAAAGGCCAAGGAAAAGATATGTGACTCTACAATTACCAAAGGAGAAAGGAGGAATGGCAATACCTAGTTTAGAAGATTACTACTATGCAGCACAGCTGATAATAGTAACATGTTGGTGCAACGAGAATTATGAAGCCAAATGGAAAGACATAGAAACAAAAAATTAGGGACTCAAAGTGCAGGCACTAATAGGAGACAGGGAGCTATACAGAAGAAAGGAACAACTAATAGACCCAATTACCAAATTCACTATAAATATATGGAACAAGATAGTAAAGAAATACAAGCTAGAAAAAGAAACCAAGATACTGAGATGGATAACGCACAACAACAAATTTAAACCAGGGATAGAAGATCATGGGTTCAAAAGATGGGAGAGGGGGGGCATAACAGCAATATGTACAATGACAGAAGGAGGGGAGATCCAGACTCTACAAAAATTGAAAGTAAGATTCGGACTAGAGAATAGCGACCACTTTAGATTTTACAGATTAGGGGCTACTACAACAAGGACATAAAACTAGACAAAGACAAAGATCAGAATGGGATAATTAAGATAATGGTAAAAGCATATGAAGGAACAAAGGGGGGGGGGGATATCAGCACTATATCAGGCAATAATGGACAGCAAGGACATCACAACCAAATATATAAAGGAAAAGTGGGAGAAGGAATTAGAAACGGAGATAACAGAAGAAGAATGGTATAACATATCGCTGCTGTCGGGACAAAACCTCATAACTCCAAAAACCCAACTTTTCAGCAGATGAAAAAAACTAATACAGATTTGAGGGTGAATAGAGTTAGGAGGTTTAGACAGATGATCGGTTTAATGCTTTCCCATTGTTTAAACTTTGTAAAACCCACACAGACATATGGAGGATGATCTACGGAGTTGATTTATATAATAAATGTTTTTTCAAAAAATGGAGTTATGAGGTTTTGTCCCGACAGCAGCGATATGTAAGATACAACACACAACCACAGGGTCAAGAATATGGAGGGAGTTTGGGTGGAAAAACATAATTCGATTTGTTATAACACCAGAAATACAGGGCAACTATACACCAACACAGAAACCATGCTGGAGAAAATGTGGACAGGAAATAGAAAACCACACACACATATTCTGGGGATGTCAGATAATAAGGAACTATTGGGAAGAGATAGGAGGGATAATAAATGAAATAGTAGGATATGAAATACCCCAGACAGGCCAAGTATTGTATTTAGGGAACTTGACACAGGAAGGAATTCAGGGGAAAGACATATACTTTATTAAGATATTACTGGTAGCAGCCAAGAAAGCACTGACGAAAATGTGGTATAGAGTAGAAGCACCGACGAGGGAACAATGGACAGAGATAGTGGGTGGGATACAGGAAATGGAGAGAATCACACATAGGCTGAGGCTACAAGACGAGAAGTTTGAGTCAAGATGGGAGAAGTGGGAAGAGTATAGGAAAAAAGAAACTACATCACATGAGAGTGAAAAGGAGACAAGAAGAAAAATCGAAACGAAAATAAACTATGAAGGTACCAAAGAACCCATGTCACTTTTTTTGTATTTTTTATTGTTTATCTCTTTTCTTTGTTTTTGTTTTGTTTTTCCTTTTTCCCTTTAGTGAATTTATTTTAGGTCAACTCGTCATTCGATTTTGATATTATTTTCTACTATCAGCTATATCTTTTAGTTCTTATCTGTCGAATTGTATTGTACTGTCGTTTATAATTTTGACCACCAATTGTATAGTTGTATGTGGATGTTTTGTTTGTAAATAAAAAAAACTGAAAATAAAAATGTAAGTATAAAAAAAAAGATCCTAAATCTAGAGTAAGGGTAAATGGTCACTGGTCTCACTTCTTTGAGATACAGAGAGGGACACGCCAAGGAGACGTTTTGTCTCCGTTACTATTTGCGATTGGCATAGAGCCACTAGCGGAGATGATTAGATCAAACCCTCAGATACAGGGAATAGATGACCAGAAAGGCATTACACACAAGATCTCGTTATTTGCTGATGACATTTTACTTTATATCAAAAACCCCTTAGAATCAATTCCAAACATAATGATGGATTTAAGAAATTACGGCAAACTGTCGGGTTATAAGATAAATGAGACCAAATCAGAACCCATGATGATAGTGGGAACATGGCCAACACATCTGAATAGTATAGCACCCTTCCATTGGGCTAGAGATGGATTCAGGTATTTAGGAATCATTCTGACTCCCAGCAGCAATCAGTTATATCAAGCAAACTACGAAAAGTTGATTGTACAAATCAAATCAGACATGGCCAGATGGGACATTTTACCTTTCTCCCTAGTGGGAAGAATAGAATCAATTCGAATGAATGTGTTACCTAGACTTATTTTCCTCTTCCAGTCTCTACCTATACCAATACCTGCCACTACCTTTAAAAGGTTGGATAAACTCCTATCCAAATTTATCTGGCAGAGGAAAATACCTAGAGTAAGGCTCAAAACACTATGTTTTCCAAAGAACAAGGGTGGTCTTGGTCTGCCAAACCTAAGAAACTACTACTGGGCAGCTCAATTACGCATACTTGTGCATTGGATACAAAAGGACCTAGATTCCGGATGGGTACAGATTGAGCAAAACTCAATTCCAAAGACTCCTCTCAGATCCATAATATTCCTGGGGAAAGCATACTGGAAAAAATTAAGATTGGTAACAAATGGATTACAAATACATTAAAGGTGTGGGAAAGTGTAAGGAAATATCTAGGGCCATGCCAATAGCAGACAATACAGAGTTCCGGCCAACTATGGAGGATGGGGGTTTTAAAAAGTGGGCGGATTTGGGCCTGGTTACTATCAATCAATTAATGGAAGGAGTCAGTTTTAAATCGTTTGCACAGCTACAGCAATGTTTTGATCTACCTTCGAAAGACATGTTTAGATACTTTCAAATAAGACACTATGTAATGACTCACAGTGAGTGGGAAGCAATCAAGAGACCGCCAACAAACGTGGAGCGGTACTTTATTAACACAATAGAAAAAAAACTTGATGGAAAGAAAGCAGATATCCAATATTTACAACATGTTACAACTAGATGATCCAGGAGACACCGCCTATATTAAAGAAAAATTGGAGTTGATAGCTAATGTGATCATAGAAAATGAAGAATGGGAGGACAGCCATTCAAGCAATCATAAAATCACAAATAGCCCAATGTGGAAGGAGTTTGACTGGAAGGTCAAGGTCAGGTACTTTAGGACTCCTCAAGTTCTCTCCGGATTTGCTAGTGGGTCCTCACCACTATGTTGGAGAGGATGTGGAATGATCGGAGATCATACACATATTTTCTGGGACTGTCCAATGGTGCAGACATTTTGGGTGAATATCAAAAATTAGATTAAAACCATTCTAGATCTTGACTTACCTCTGAATCCATCGTACTATATCTTGGGATGTATACCGAAAGGCACATACTATGGAGATACGTTATACATCTTGAGAGTGATACTGTTAATAGCAAGGAAAATGATAACTATGGCATGGTTACAAAATCAACCACCGACAATCAAACAATGGACCAAGAGATTGAGACAGATGTATACAATGGAAGAAATGACTGCACAATTGCAACTGAAAAAAATATATGTTTATGCAGAGATGGTCACTTGTAACCTTGTACCTGGATACACACTAGCATGAGTCTGACCCTCCTCCCTCCCTCCTTTTTTTTTTTTGTAAATTATTAAAAAAAAAATGTGTTAAATTTATTTTTCTATACATTTTTTCGTTTCTTATCCTACTGTATGTCCTTAAATTTTTTTATAATTTATGAGGCGTACTCGGATTATACTGCTTATTTTTATTATGCGGAATACTTTGAAAACAAATTGAATAAGATGGAAGAGCCTGAGTAATGTCATTGACTATATGAATCAAATATATACTGTATGATCAATGCAATGTGATGTTCATTATGACACAAAATAAAAGAAAGTTCAAAAAAAGGAATAGTTTGATTAATTTCACCGGGTGGCTACATGGGGGGGGAAATCACAGTGGGCAACCTCACTCCCCAGGTCTATAGATCACAGTGGAACCTCACTCCTCAGGTCTATAGATCACAGTGGAACCTCACTCCCCAGGTCATCAGGGTTTCTCAAACCTTTCACTTTCATGGACCGGAAAATGCTTGTCTTTTTGTTTGGGAAACATTGAAATGTTGCCATTTGTGTACATTACTGTATCTATGCACTGTACTTGTGTCAGTATGGTACTACTTATATGTAGTTGTATATACAGTACTACTGTATGTATTACTTAAATGTAGTTGTATATACAGTACTAATGTATGGTATTTCTTAAATGTTGTATACAGAACTACCATTATGTAGCCTACTGTATATTGTAGAGAGGGCCTCAGCTGGGAGTGTGCAACTGGAATTAAAATACATTGCCAAGCAACTCCAAGGCCAGTGTATCATCAAATTGTCTCGGCTGTCAATCAAAGCTGAAGGTCAGATGCAATGCTGAATTATGATGAGCTCATGCCTTTTACACCTTTTATGCGGTAATAGCTATCCATTATTTTAAAATAATTAGAATCTCCAGTTGGAGTGCCCTTGCCCCCAGTAGAAAGCCTCTGGCACTTAATTCCTTACCGAAAAATGGATTGTTGATTTAATACACCTTACATGGGTTGTGTTACTTTTTCACTCTTACTGTTACAACCACAGCCAGGGCCTCTCTCTCACCTGCCTGGCTGCAGGCCTCCACACCCTTATATGGGCAGCTTCCTGTCCCTTCTTCCACACGCTGTCTCCAGAGATCAACCCACCCGAGGCTCATCAGATCATCACCAGACCTGGATATGAGACCTGCGTTCCTGCCACTCCTCGTCCGAGTGTTGCTTCACCTACCGTGGTACTAGGTCTCAAACATCATGGACATGTATGATTCTGTGGTACTCTCAAGAGTAATTTTTGCAATTGTTTATATCTAATTATTATGATTAGAAGAATATTGGTAAACATCATGTTGCCAGCTACACGCTAAATATAATTAACTAAGTTCACATTTACTGTGAGATGGAGAATTGGTTATACAGGAAGTTAAGACCGGAACCTATTAGTTCAGGTGATGCGCCAGGTCCCCCTAAGGTGACGGTTTCCGCCCTCTCACGCCAGAGGAGATTTGGAGTAGAACTGAGCAGGTCGTGTCTTCATTCCTCTTGATTACTACTCTATGCTTTCAGGTCAGTACACTGTGAAAAGTACAGGAAACACTACCCTTAGAAGTAGGGATGTTCGATATTGGCTTTTTTACCGATATCCGATATACCGATATTGTCCAACTCTTAATTTCCGATACCGATATCAACCGATACCGATATATGCAGGGTTCCCCCCCCCAAAAAAACACAACATTATGCATACTTTTCACAATAAATTAAATAAGAATTTGTTCTTACTTGCTTGCCTGGGTAAATAAAGGTTAAATAAATGTAAAAAAAGAAAATAATAAAAATATATAAATTAATTTTTTTTTGAAAACCGATACCGATAATTTCTGATATTACATTTTAATGCCAATATCGGCTGATAATATCGGTAGGCCAATAATATCGGACATCCCTAGTTAGAAGTTATAACGTTATGATATGAGTAACGAGAATTGTGAAATGAGTTGAATGTTTAATAACGTCAATAAGAATGTGAAGTATGTTATGTGAGCGCACATTGCGACACAGAAGATGGTGTTTTCCACGTTATCAGTTACGGTTACTGACGGTGCGCACTTGCCGCTGGGTTATAGGAGACGTTATGATATTAAGGTACATTGTAACATGTTTATTCAACACTGGGCCCTGAACACTTGACTAGAATGTGGAATGAGGTTACTTGACGAAAATATGAAATACGGGTAATTGCTATCCGTGAATTGAGTCCTAATGCCGGAGGACGCATATGTCACAAATGCACCAGTCAGTGCTTAATGCTAATGAGACACCATTTTGTAAAGGTCGATTAGAGCTAATAATTCGGGTAAAAGAATATTTCCCATGAAGTTTAAAAGCAGTCTTAAACAACGACAAGTAAGTTGAATGGTAAAAGTATGTTTATCTATGGTGTTCATTGAACTAGTGGGATTTGTGACGTGTGACGGCCTGTTGTTTCAATTGTACCATGTAATAGTACCGACACTACTAATACTGTTATACCGGTGGCACAGACTCCAGCCACTAAAGGAGAAATGTGAATATGTCGCTTATGATTTAAGTGAATATTTTGACAACCATTGATATCAAAACAAAGGAGAAATGTAAATGAAAGTATATGATGAAGTGCATATTTTGGTAACTATTGACAGTGATAACCGGAGGCACTGAGTTAAACTAACAAATGTAAATATACTGTATGCTTGAATAAGTGATGTTTTGTTCCGAGTTTTATGAATACAACTCAGAGAGGAGATTTGGAGTAGAACTGAGCAGGTTGTGTCTTCTTTCCTATTGATTACTACTCTATGCTTTCAGGGAGTGAATGATGACCGGCCGAAACATGATTTGTGAAGGTACCCGAGAGCCTTGCGACCGGTAACATACTTCCACTGTCTCTGGACCTGCCTTGTCCTAACCTTGCTCTCTCTGTGTGTAGGATGGCATACCCCCGGTCTACCCCTCACCCATGGACGTCACCAGCCTGGATGTAGCTTGGGATCACATGGAGTGACCTTCTTTTGTACATTTCAGTAATTCAACCCTGTAAAGCCTGGTACCTGATTAAATATCCTAAACCATCTCATTCTCCTCTGCCTTGTGTTCTGCTCTTGGGTTCCAAACAGGACGCCACCCTAACAACTTTCACCCTTTAGACAGGGGTGTTTTGGCTGGTGAGGTGAGGACACCTGACAGCTCATATTCCAGTTTGTATATAGATGATATTCACTGTGCATAACGGAGTTTGTCACAACTAAGTGAGCTAACGGACAGCTGAGAGGGTTCACGTCAGTCCACCCTTAAACGAATAGTGAGCAAGGGGACAGCTGAGAGGGTTCACATCAGTCCACCCTTAAAGGAATAGTGAGCAAGGGGACAGCTGAGAGGGTTCACGTCAGTCCACCCTTAAAGGATTAAAGGAATAGTGAGCAAGGGGATAGCTGAGAGGGGTCACGTCAGTCCACCAGGAATAGTGAGCAAGTGGACAGCTGAGAGGGTTCACGTCAGTCCACCCTTAAAGGATTAAAGGAATAGTGAGCAAGGGGATAGCTGAGAGGGGTCACGTCAGTCCACCCTTAAAGGATTAAAGGAATAGTGAGCAAGGGGACAGCTGAAAGGGGTCACGTCAGTCCACCCTTAAAGGAATAGTGGGATAACGGACAGCTGAGAGGGGTCACGTCAGTCCACCCTTAAAGGATTAAAGGAATAGTGAGCAAGGGGACAGCTGAGAGGGGTCACGTCAGTCCACCCTTAAAGGAATAGTGAGATAACGGACAGCTGAGAGGGGTCACGTCAGTCCACCCTTAAAAGAATAGTGAGCAAGGGGACAGCTGAGAGGGTTCACGTCAGTCCACCCTTAAAGGAATAGTGAGCAAGGGGACAGCTGAGAGGGTTCACGTCAGTCCACCCTTAAAGGATTAAAGGAATAGTGAGCAAGGGGATAGCTGAGAGGGGTCACGTCAGTCCACCAGGAATAGTGAGCAAGTGGACAGCTGAGAGGGTTCACGTCAGTCCACCCTTAAAGGATTAAAGGAATAGTGAGCAAGGGGATAGCTGAGAGGGGTCACGTCAGTCCACCCTTAAAGGATTAAAGGAATAGTGAGCAAGGGGACAGATGAAAGGGGTCACGTCAGTCCACCCTTAAAGGAATAGTGGGATAACGGACAGCTGAGAGGGGTCACGTCAGTCCACCCTTAAAGGATTAAAGGAATAGTGAGCAAGGGGACAGCTGAGAGGGGTCACGTCAGTCCACCTTTAAAGGAATAGTGAGCAAGTGGACAGCTGAGAGGGTTCACATCAGTCCACCCTTAAAAGAATAGTGAGCAAGGGGACAGCTGAGAGGATTGACGCCAGTCCACCCTTAACACTTTGGGTGCCAAAAACGAGTTAAGTTGTTTCTGGGCCTAAGTCGCTCAGTGCGGTCGTTTTTCCTTTTTTTTCTCGATATTTTTATTCATTATCCACCCTGCCTGTTGTTACCATAGGGAATGAGTCTGAGGTCGCCAAGGTGCAATACCGGCCGCATCCCGCTAGTCAGTGGTATCAAGCACCCTTTGTAACCTTGTATCATCGCCTGTGTACCATCAAGTGTCGTCCTTTCTTCCTCCCGAGGGAGTTAACGGCGATCATCCTTGTAGGAGTGTATATTCCACCGCAAGCCAGCAACGCCGCGCTCTCCAGACTCCACGACGAGGTAAATAGAATACAAGCGACGAACGTTAACGCCGCCATTTTGGTGCTGGGCAATTTCAACAGCGCCAATCTGAGAAAGGTATTACCTGACTTCTATCAGCATGTGACTTGCAACACCAGAGGCGGTAACATCCTAGATCACTGTTACACGCAATTTAAAGGTGGCTACAAGGCTCATTCTGATAGTGGCTTTGGTAAATCAGATCACGCGTCAATCTTTCTTTCACCAAAGTACAAACAGAGAATTAAAAGTACTCCTGTAGTCTCGCGAGAGGTGCAGAAATGGGATTTGACGTCAGAGGAGACGCTCCGGTCTGTGTTTCACTGCACAGACTGGAATGTGTTCCGCGACACAGATAACATTAATGTCTACACAGAAACAGTGCTGGACTATGTTTGTACTAGGGTGGAAGAAACAATCCCCACTACCAAAATGAGAGTTTACCCAAATCAAAAACCCTGGGTAGACAAATCCGTCCGTGAAGCTCTGAGAGAGCGCACCAAAGCATACAACGACGGCCTAGTGGCAGGCAACATGAATGACCACAAGGTGGCGCGATACAACGTAAGGAGGACAGTGTCAGAGGCCAAACGGCGCTACAGGGATAAAATTGAACTCCAGTTTGAACAAGCTGACTCTAGAGCTATGTGGCAGGGGCTCAAAACGATGACAGACTACAAAGGCGCCTCCCTCAAACTGAACAGTGACATCTCCTTAGCAAATGACCTCAATACCTTCTATGCGAGGTTTGATGCTGGTAATAACAACACCAGCTCACAAGCCACGGCAATGGGGGGGGGGGGGGTCGGCTGCTGATGGAGGCGCAGTGTTCAGGGTAACAGAGCATGAGGTGAGGCGGACCTTTAAAAAAGTGAATATCAGGAAGGCAGCAGGTCCGGACGGCATCCCCGGCCGCGTCCTAAAAGTCTGTGCCGACCAACTGGCCCCAGTATTCACTGACATATTTAACCTGTCCTTAGAACAGGCTGTCATCCCCACCTGCCTGAAGAAGTCCACTATTATCCCTGTACCCAAAAAATCCAAGCCTGCTTGCCTCAACGACTACCGCCCTGTAGCTCTCACCTCCATAGCCATGAAGTGCTTTGAGAAGCTAGTAAAGGGCTACATCTGCTCCTCCCTCCCCATCAACATGGACCCCCTGCAATTTGCATACCGCCCCAACAGGTCCACGGAGGACGCCATAGCCCATGTGCTGCACACAGCAGCATCACACCTGGACAAGAGGCAGGGGAACTATGTGAGAATGCTATTCATCGACTACAGCTCGGCATTCAATACCATAGTCCCCTCCATACTCATAGCCAAGCTCAGGGACCTGGGCTTGAACTATGACCTCTGCCAGTGGGTCTTGGACTTCCTGACTGGCAGACCCCAGGTGGTGAGAGCAGGCAACTGCACCTCCTCATCCATCACCCTCAACATAGGGGCCCCCCAGGGCTGTGTTCTGAGTCCCCTCCTCTACTCCCTGTACACACACGACTGTGTGGCTCAGCGGAGTAGCAATACAATCATCAAATTTGCTGACGACACAGTGGTGGTGGGCCTGATCTCTGCCAACGACGAGAGGGCCTACCTGGAAGAGGTCAAGGTCCTGGCGGGATGGTGCCAGGAAAACAGCCTCTCCCTGAACGTCAGCAAAACAAAGGAGATGATTGTGGACTTCAGGAGGTCGGGGGTCAAGGACTACAGCCCCCTCAGCATCGACGGGGCACCGGTTGAGAGAGTCAACAGCTTTAAGTACCTCGGAGCCTACATATCCGAGGACTTGACATGGACCACACACATTGACAGTGTTGTGAAGAAGGCACGACAACGCCTCTACTTCCTCAGGCGCCTAAGGAAGTTCCAAGTCAGTCAGAAGATCCTTAAGAACTTCTACTCATGTACAATAGAGAGCATCTTGACCGGCAACATCACCTCCTGGTTTGGGAATAGCACTGCACAAGACCGAAGCAGACTACAAAGAGTGACACGTTCAGCCGAACGCACAATTGGAGGGGGGCTCCCCACCCTCCAGAACATTTACAACAAGCGTTGCAAGGGCAAGGCTAAGAGAATCATTAAAGACTCCAGTCACCCGAACAACTGCCTCTTTGAACTGCTGCGGTCAGGCAAGCGATACCGGAGTCTCAAGGCGAGCACAGAAAGACTCAGAAGAAGCTTCTATCCCCAGGCCATCAGGCTGCTAAACGAACAATGAATGAACACTACACAACAACAACCACCAAACGCACATAGCACACACATCCACACGCACACACTCACTTTAAACAAACACACTGTAGCACCCACTCCACACACTTTATAGCACACACCCACTTTAAACAAACACACTGTAGCACCCACTCCCCACACTTTATATTTATTGATGAAGGATTGCACTACAACTCGTACACCTTACTGTAAATTGTACCTAAAATTGTACCTCATCCCATTTCTGCTTTGCACTAGATAGTACTGTACATTAGTACACTGCATAGTATTGTATATTATATGGTAACTCAGAACATTGTACATATGTCTATACCGAACACTGTGACCTCATTTTTCTTCTTCTAAATTACATGCTATATTATGTTATTTGATACTATCTTGTCTAGCACAGTCTCTGGAGCGTAGCAGTAAGAAGCATTTTGTATGAAAGTATTCTGTACTTCTGTATGACAACTATTAAAGAACTTGAACTTGAACTTGAACTGTGGGACGGCCAAATGTCTCGGGTTTAATTTTTCCTTGTCGGCCGAGGCGAACGGTTGTCCCGGTTCCATTGAAGTGCGTCAAATATCCCCGATCCATATGTTGTGGTGGATTATGCCGTGGACCAAATCGACATTAGATGTACCAGATGGCGATCAAACAATTGGAATATTATTTTTGGAATACTCCCGATCACAGGTAAGAACGATCTGACATCAATTTGAGCTTGATCCTGCAATGTTATTATACCGATCCAGCTGATCAGCGTTTTTAGTGTTCAATACGAATGCCATTACTGACAGTCAAATAATCAGAAATGACCCCCCCCCCCCCTTTCATGCATTCATGATGGAACATAATACCTATGACATAGATCTGATTTCGGAATAATAGTGTGTACAGGCAAGAAATGGCAACGTCTATAGTGGAATTGGCTTATAGGGCTATAACTCAGCATTTCATGAATTACCCTAGACCGCTCTAAAACCATACTTATATTCACCACGGTATAACATGGAACGTATGGATGGAAACATTTATTCTTTTTCACATATTGAACGATAGATAGGTGATGTCAAATGGGCCATAGTATTGTATCCATAGCTATAATATAGAATATAGTTATAGCTCTACAAACAAGGTGACGGATCCCTATCTATCTAGCGGGGGGGGGGGGGGGGCACTCGCTACAGGGGGCTGCGTCTAATGGCTGGCACTGAAAGGCATAGTTCCCATTTTTGGAACCCTAGCCCTGCATCTTACCAATTACCAATTATGCTGTTGATTGGTAGAGTACAATCCATGTTGGTCCTCATACTAACTCCGGATTGTTAGCCACAAACCAATGCAAAGTCAATGGGGTCAAGCTCACTGAAATCTCACAGAAATCTCAACTATCCCTTTAAGAGTTCATCCATCGTTTCAACAGAAGCGCGGGTGTCGGGGGGACTGGGGTGGCTGAGCGAGTGCAGTAAACAATAACAACCAGACTAGCTAAACATCCAAATACGAATCCATTGCTGATAACGAGACAAAGATAAATAAACAAACAAAAAACATTTTGCATAATAAAGCTGTTTTACACCACATTACAAGGGGATCACCCCCCCCCCTCTCTCTGCTTGGACCTGGGCTTCTTATGATACAGGAATACTCGGTGGAGAAGATAAGGCTGCAGTAATCTATCACCAGGCTCCATCGCCGCTGGGACTTCCAACAACCTGCGTTGTAAGAGTTCCTCCGTACCGGGAGGAGACACCATCCATCATTTAACATGCTAACAAGGCAGGGGATTTAAACATGGAAGATAATGCAGGTGCCGCTTATCGGCGTGACCTCCGAGACCCCTGTTAAGGCCTGCTGAGGGGTATCCTCCCTTATCTCCTGGAGGTCTGGAGGAAGCTGACCTTGCGACACCGGGAGAGAGAAGCTGTACAGCCGGCTACTTTGGGTTTACAGCCCCCCCCCCCAAAAAACACACCATTCCAATGCCTTTTTTAGTGAAATTTTAATCAACGAGATCACGTTGCAATTAAGAGGAAGAGAACGTTTGGCAGCTAATAATCAGCAGGACACGGGCTAAGATTCATTACCTGCTCAATTTTCCTTTAATATTCCTCAGGATGTGAGCCGTTTTTAACATCGTGATTAGACTACTGCATTGACCTGTCCATCACAAAGCACTCGGTTCCTATTACCATATCGATCACGTATCTATCCAATAATTAAATGATAAAGGCCTGTGACATTCTTTAGGCCATTGGTTCTCAAACTTTTTCATGTCAAGGACCCATGGATCTTTGTCATATTCTCATACAAAAAAAGCAAAATTCTTGGGTCTTGCCCCCTCGACCTACAGTATGGCCATGAAATACACAATAGAACAATACAATACACAAAAACACAATAAAAACCAGCATAATAGTGATGTATGAAAAAGTGACAGTGCTGATATAAAAAGTAAAGTACTTAAAATACATAAATACACACAATAAAATCATAATTGCTAGATAGTGTTCATGAGTCTGATGGTTTGATGGTAGTATGAGTCCTTGAGCCTACTGGACCTGGCTCTGAGGCTGCGCGGTAACGCCACCCAGAAGCCAGCAGTTGGAACAAGCTGTTGTTGGGATGGCTGGGGACTTTTATGATCTTCCGGGCCTTGCTGATGCACAGGCTGTTGTAAAAGTCCTGTATGCAGGGGAGCTCACAGCCGCAGATTTTCTGAGCTGTCTTAACAACTCTCTGTATTGCTCTGCGTCTGTGAGCAGTGCAGTTACCATACCAAGCTGTGATGCAGCCGGTAAGGACACTCTCGTGGTCATCATCATCAGGTGGCTTCTTCATTCCGAAGGTTGCCTATCACTCTCCAACCCATTCTGTCCCCACTTCTTCTCTCTAACTCAGTGACTCCGCCTCTCACTCCACTCCAATCACAGACGTCGTCTACCCAGCCTCTTCTTGGTCTTCCACTTCCTCTCTTTCCATCCACATTCCCCATCACGACATTCTTTTTTTTTTATCCACTTTTTCTCCTCTTTTTCTTTTTTTTCTCCAATCCCAATTTAGCCGTGCCAATTCTCCCCTCCCCTGTCTTGAACGTTGCTCGCATGTGCCCCCCACTGGCCGGTTGTAGGGAGGATAGAAGCCCATCGCATGTCCCCTCCGATACATGTGTAGGCAGCCAGTCGCATCTTTTCACCTGCCAGCGCGGACTCTCATTTGGTGAGGAGTAACGTGTAGGAGGCTCACACTGCCCCCACCATTTTCCTGTCTCTGCTGTGCAGGCGCCCCAACCGACCTGTAGGAGTCGCTGTTTACAACGTCCAGATTACCACCCATCGACTTCCCACCCGCTAACTCTGCCAATTGAGTTAGTATGACGGCCGGCCCAAGCCGGATTCAATGCCGACAGCCGGATTCGATACCGGTGTCTCGTGTGTTGATGACGAGCGCAATGTCCGCTGCGCCACCCAGCCGCCTCCATCACCACATTCTTGAACATCTCCCCGCTGGATCCTCTCAGCATGTGCCAGCACAACTCCATCTTTCTCTTTTTCAACCTTTCCAGCAGCTGTCCTCCTTGCATACCCGCTCTTCTCAGTACCTCCTCATTCTTGATCTTATCGTTCCATGTTATCTTCAGCATCTTCCTCAGCGTCCACATTTCAAAAGAGTCTATCATCCTCTTTGCCCCTTCATTCAGCGGCCATGCCTCTGCTCTATATGAAAAGACTGACATAACATACATTTCCAAAATTCTGGTCAACTTATGTTTCGTCTCAATAATTCTTTATGGTTGCAGAACGTGCTCTTTGCAATTCCGGTTCTTCTCTTAATGTCCATGTTAGCTCTACCACATTCACTGATCCAGCTTCCAAGGTACATGTAGCCTACTCCTTCACTTGTTAAAGTTTTTCTCCATCCACCTGTATTTTACAAACAGTTCCTGGTGTATTTTACTTTAGTTTTCTTTGTGTTTAGTGACATTCCATAGTTTTTACATTCGACATTTAGCTTATTCATCATGTCCTGTAGATCTTCTTGACAGTTAAAGACTGGTCATCAGCATATCTTATGTTGGTGATGTTCTCTTTGCCAAGTTTTACTCCTTTCCCTCCTCTCAGACCTTTTTTCATCAGTGATTCACTGTACATATTAAAGTACAGGGGACTAGATGCATCCTTGTCTTACACCCTTCTCCACAGGGAAGTCTATTGATTTCTCCTTTCCTATTCTAACATTAGCCTTCTGCCTCCAGTATAAGTTGGCAATTATTCTTTGGTCAGAAACTGGTATTTCGAATTCTTCCATTGTTCTCATCAATGTTGTATGTTCAACTCTGTCGAATGCCTTCGTGAAATCGTGAAAAGGCAAATATACAGCTTCTTCTGTTGGTCTATTGATTTTTTGCCAATGATTCTGAGTTGGCAGATTGCATCTCTTGTTCCTTTTCCTTTGTGGAAACCCATTTGGCTATCCAAGAGCTGATGTTCAATTATGGGTTCTATTCTGTTCTTGATGATTTTTACAGGTGCCCCTGTAAAATGCATGCAAGATGCTACGCCTGATGCCAAACATTTAGAGTCTTCTCAGGTGGAAGAGGCGTTGTTGGGCCTTCTTCACCACCTGATCTGCATGGGTGTCCCATTTCAGGTTCTCAGTGCTGTTGACTCCAAGGAACCTGAACTGGCCCACTCTCTCCACAGCAGCACCTCCAATTGTGATGGGGGCCAACTCCATCTTCCTCCCTCCTCCTGAGGTCCATCTCCAGCTCTTTGGTCTTGGCAATGTTGAGAGAGAGGTTGTTATACTCGCTCCACTGTGCCAGGTGGTCGACCTCCCTCCTGTAAGCCGACTCGTCCCCATCGGTGATCAAGCCCACCACACTTGTATCGTTGGCGAATTTGACCACCAGGTTAGAGTGGTGTGAGTATACGCAGTTGTAAGTGTACAGGGAGTACAGGAGGGGGCTCAGGACACAGCCATGAGGAGCTCCAGTGCTCAGGGTCAGAGGAGCAGAGGTGATGGAGCCCATCCTCACTACTTGTCGCCGCTCAGAAAGGACGTCCAGGATGAGGGTGCACAGCTCAGGGGTGAAGCCTAGGTTGGTGAGTTTGATGACCAGTTTGGAGGGGATTATTGTATTAAATGCCAAACTGTACTCGACAAACAGCAATCTGGCATATGTGATCTTGTTTTCCAGGTGAGTGAGGGTGCTATGGAGTACTGTAGATATGGCATTATCAGTGGATCTGTTTCAACAAATTATTATACATTCTCTCTTGTGCGAACAATGTCAGAAGAACCACTGTTTTAGGCAATCACTGAAACAGACTGGAATCCAGTTTCCATAAAAAAAAGTTTGCATTGTGGTTGTGGTAGTAGTAGTGGTGGTGGTAGACTTCAGATGGTCCAGAACTCAGCTGCTCGCCTCTGCACGAACACCCGGTCCCGTGACCACATCACTCCTGTCCTCCACTCTCTCCACTGGCTCCCGATTAAGCAATGTATACAGTTCAAATTATTACTCCTCACCTTCAAAGCTCTCCATAGCCTGGCCCCCCCTCCCTACATGACTGACCTCCTTCTCCCTTACCGCCCCACCCGATCCCTCCGGTCCTCTTCCACTGCTTCCCTCACTGTCCCGTCATCCAAACTCAAAAGGTTTTGGTGATCGGGCCTTCTCCCGTGCTGCACCACGACTCTAGAACACCCTCCCTCAGACCATCAGAGACTCTCCCTCACTCTCCACCTTCAAATCCCGTCTCAAAACCTACCTGTTCTCCCTAGCATTTAACCTTCCCTACCCATAACCACCCTCCTCCAACCTGTCACCCCTTTTCCCCTCCCCTACCCTCTCTCCTCTCCTGCCCCTCCCACCCCCCCCGCCCTCGATTTCCCTTACTTACCTTCCGACTGCCTCCCCTCCCCTACTGGCTCCTGTATTTTGTTGTCTGTTACTGTGGCTCTATGTTCTTGTGTATTCATATTGTTCCCTGTGGTTTTATGTTTCTTTGTTTCTTTGTTTTTCTTTTTGTCTATTGTCAGTGACTTCGGTCATTGAGAATCGCTTTATAAAATACATGAATTATTATTATTATTATTATTAGTGGTGGTGGTGGTAGTAGTAGTAGTAGTAGTAGTAGTAGTAGTAGTAGTAGTAGTAGTAGTAGTAGTAGTAGTAGTAGTAGTAGTAGTAGTAGTAGTAGTAGTAGTAGTAGTAGTAGTAGTAGTAGTAGTAGTAGTAGTAGTAGCGTGACAATTAAAACTCTTGACTTGAGTAGTAGTAGTAGTAGTAGTAGTAGTAGTAGTAGTAGTAGTAGTAGTGGTAGTGGTAGTGGTAGTGGTGGTGGTGGTAGTAATGGTGGTGGTGGTGGTAGTGGTGGTGGTGGTGGTGGTGGTATTAGTGGTGGTGGTAGTAGTGGTAGTGGTAGTAGTAGTAGTAGTAGTGGTAGTAGTAGTAGTAGTAGTAGTAGTAGTAGTAGTAGTAGTAGTAGTAGTAGTAGTAGTAGTAGTAGTAGTAGTAGTAGTAGTAGTAGTAGTAGTAGTAGTAGTAGTAGTAGTAGTAGTAGTAGTTGTAACTGAGGGGTACAATTCCCTGACTGTATTGATAAGTATGGTATCATTAAACCACTACCGTCTTATGTACTTTAATTACTGGCCATACAGTACATGATATATAAATATGATGAACACTTCCCACAATGAATCGGTTCCACACAAAGTTGTAATTAAGTATTTATTGCAGCAAAAGGTACATAATATACTTCTCTATTTTACTTTGGATGCGCTTATAAGGCAAAGGAATGTGCGTAGGCAAATCAATAATGAATGTCCATTCTCTGGTTACGCAGGAGGTAATTATACAACCTGAATCTTAGGGAATTATATCTATGGTACACTAGTAATATATAGCGGGAGATACTGGAAGGGTCCCCCCGGTTGTAAGCCAGCAGGGGTAGAGGATCTGTCGGTAGTAGAGCCTGGGTCAACGATGATAAGGAGACTCCGAGTACGGGAGACGGTGCAATAAGATCTTGATCCACAGACGAATACAGCTGTTCTCCGTAGCCTGTAGATCCACAGGGAAGAAAGCTAGCCTGCCTCAGGCTCTCTGAGGCGCAGACTCGACGTGGCTCCTCACAGGGTAAATCCCACACACGTGTAGGCGTCGGCGATTCTCCGCTCCATTAATCACAGGACCAAAAGCAAATATAATCCAGCCGCAAAGGGCTATGTAGTCGTCGGGTAGATTAATCCAGTGTACATGTCCACACGGTTCTCGTCTAGGGCTCCTCGGGTGAAAGCGCCATGAAAGCAGCCCAGCCTGGATAAGCTCTCTAGCTGATACGAGGAAGCGTTGGTGATGCTGGTCACTGTAGAACTTTAGCCGCACGATACACTATACACAAATAGACTATTACTGACTTAATAGAAATATGTCGCACTCGACGGTATAGCGCCAAACTCTGACAATTCAGTTATTAATTCGCACGCGGTCTCAATGCTCTATTTGGGGCCAAACAGGCCATACTTCACCGCACGGAGTATCGTGGGTGAGGCTTCAACTTATTGGGTAACAACACTAAGTTTCTCTAAGACTAAGTGCTTCTGTATTCACCTGCGCCATATTTATATGCACGGCGAACAATCTAGTGCCAACCTCATTTCTGTCTCGTATTCTTGGGCAAGGCCGGGCATGTACAGACATGTCTTGACGGTGGCTTTGAACCTGACTCTGGAGGCATGGCCTTGGCGCCTGTGGACCGCTGTCCAATAGGAGAATGAAATATTATGGTCTGTACTAGGCTAAAGGGATATTCCGTGTATATGTACAAGGAATATACAAGGGATATCAAACGATATACAAATATTATGCAATATATATCAATCAATAAATATATATATTCGGTTTAATCTGATCCTTTGTAACAGTAGTAGTAGTAGTAGTAGTAGTAGTAGTAGTAGTAGTAGTAGTAGTAGTAGTAGTAGTAGTAGTAGTAGTAGTAGTAGTAGTAGTAGTAGTAGTGTGACAATTAAAACTCTTGACTTGAGTAGTAGTAGTAGTAGTAGTAGTAGTAGTAGTAGTAGTAGTAGTAGTAGTAGTAGTAGTGGTAGTGGTAGTGGTAGTGGTAGTGGTGGTGGTGGTAGTAATGGTGGTGGTGGTGGTGGTGGTGGTAGTGGTGGTGGTGGTGGTGGTATTAGTGGTGGTGGTAGTAGTGGTAGTGGTAGTAGTAGTAGTGGTAGTAGTAGTAGTAGTAGTAGTAGTAGTAGTAGTAGTAGTAGTAGTAGTAGTAGTAGTAGTAGTAGTAGTAGTAGTAGTAGTAGTAGTAGTAGTAGTAGTAGTAGTAGTAGTAGTAGTAGTAGTGGTAGTGGTAGTGGTAGTGGTGGTGGTGGTAGTAATGGTGGTGGTGGTGGTGGTAGTGGTGGTGGTGGTATTAGTGGTGGTGGTAGTAGTAGTAGTAGTAGTAGTAGTAGTAGTAGTAGTAGTAGTAGTAGTAGTAGTAGTAGTAGTAGTAGTAGTAGTAGTAGTAGTAGTAGTAGTAGTAGTAGTAGTAGTAGTAGTGGTGTGTTGGTGGTGATGGTAGTAGTAGTAGTTGTCGTAGTAGTAGTAGTAGTAGTAGTAGTAGTAGTAGTAGTTTTGGTGGTGGTAGTAGTAGTAGTAGTGGTGGTGGTGGTAGTAGTGGTGGTGGTGGTGGTAATAGTAGTAGTAGTGGTGGTGATGGTGGTAGTAGTAGTGGTAGTGGTGGTGGTGGTGGTAATAGTAGTAGTAGTGGTGGTGGTGGTGGTGATGGTGGTGGTAGTAGTGGTGGTGGTAGTAGTGGTGGTGCTAGTAGTAGTAGTAGTGGTGGTGGTGTTAGTAGTAGTGGTGGTGGTGGTAGTAGTAGTAGTAGCAGTAGTAGTAGTGGTGGTGGTGGTGGTGGTGGTGGTGGTAGTAGTAGTGGTGGTGGTGGTGGTAGTAGTAGTAGTAGTAGTAGTAGTGGTGGTGGTGGTAGTAGTAGTGGTGGTGGTGATGGTAGTAGTAGCAGTAGAAGCAGTGGTGGTGGTAGTAGTAGCAGTAGAAGCGGTGGTGGTAGTAGTAGTAGTGGTGGTGGTTGTGGTAGTAGTAGCAGTAGAAACGGTGGTGGTGGTAGCAGTAGTGGTGGTGGTGGTGGTAGTAGTAGCAGTAGAAGCGGTGGTGGTAGTAGTACTAGTAGTGGTAGTAGTAGTAGTAGTAGTGGTGGTAGTTTTTTTTTTTTTTTTTTTTTTAAACAAACACATAAACAAACATGACAACACACGATTAGATGTAGTAGTGGTGGTAGTTGTAGTGGTGGTGGTGGTGGTAGTAGTAGTAGTAGTGGTGGTTGTGGTGGCACGCCTCTGTTTTTACGGGTCACAAATTAAATAGTTGAGAAGCCCAGTTCTAAACCAACGTCAAATGATCGGATAGGTTCTTATTGCGGGGAAAGGGCTGCATATCATGAATGTCCAAGTCGTCTACGGTTCCAGAAGGAAAATAATATTTCAAGGACATGGTTTTAGGTTGTCTGGTGGGGCCCTCTGCGCCACTGTCGCTATTCAGTTTCCATGCCTGTGGGCAATCGATGATGATATCAGAAGCGTCACTGATGCTTTTAGCTTCAAGGATGGAGCACGTTTCCCAAAAGCCCCCCCCCCCCCCCCTGCTCCGTGGAAGAGATACTCTTGCCATCTCTCTCTCTCTCTCTCTCTCTCTCTCTCTCTCTCTCTCTCTCTCTCTCTCGCTCTCCCCCCCCTCAAGGACAGAGTGTCGTGGCAGCGCAGAGATACCACAATGCAACCCGATCTATATTCTGGACAGGCTGTGTACTATATAAAGAAAGGGATGGGTCTTTGTAAGCCTACCTGCCCCACTTTCCTCTGAAACTTCTCAAAGCTGTCTTCTACAAGCATAGCGCAGATAAGGAATGTGTTGGGGAGTGGAGTGAGGAAGCCTGTGCAGTCACAAACACAGTGGCTCTAGTGAGGAAGCCTGCACAGTCACAATCAACCTTGGTCTTTTGCTCTGAGATCTTCACAGTCATTCAAAGTGCCCCCCCCCCTCCTGCGTAATGTTTTTCCGTAGCCGCATTTTGCGGATACGTTCTCTGATTGGCCACTGACTGACGCTCTCTGATTGGCCACTGACATGTGCGCCCAATCGCGTGACGAGCTGTGTCTTTGCCCATTTCCGCGTCGAACAGCAGCAAACTACCTAACGCCTAGTTTATCACTGGTTAAGCTTAGGCGACTCTTTCGAAGTTGGTTAAGGTTAGAGTTTGGAATCAGGGCTGGTGTTCTATCGCCCTGCTCTAAGACAAACTCTAACCTTAACCAACTTCGAAAGAGTGCCTAAGCTTAACCGGTGTACACGATTGGGCGCACCAGAAATGTCAATGGCCAATCAGAGAGCGTCTCCGCAAAATGCGGCTACGGAAAAAAATAACGCCCCCCTCCCCTCTTCCTGGGAATGGTTTCTGTTTGATATTAGAATATATATTTCTGTATCTTGTCGTTAGTTTGATATTAAAATGCATAATATGGGGCATTTTGAAAGTGCAACCTGCCCAACAATTGCACACATAAGACAGTGATGCACCAACACATTTGTTGCAGGCAATTGGAGTGGCAGCGTTTTTCACATGACTGGAATTGGAAACAACTCTTTTAATTTATAAGTTATAACATGCCTCATATCATTTGGGGGGGGGGGATATATCAAACAACGACCTCTAGAGCCCAGCTTGGTATTGTACTTTGTTTACATGTTTTGTTTTGGTCTAATGTATGAGTTGGAGTTATTATACTGGGAATTTCTCCATACCTCTCTTGGCAGAGCCTGAGGTGTGGCCAGCAATAGCAACTCCTCCCCCCTATCCACACTCCAACCCACACATCAGACCAACACAAAACATGTAAACAAATTGCAATACCAAGCGGGGCTGTTTTGTTATAGAGAAGGTTGTACATTTATTTCACAACATCTCCATGGTAATATCCTACTCTTCGCTAACCTACATGTATCTGATCTCTGCGGAAAAAAAGAAAAAAGTTTTGCATACAAAACATGTAAGTATAATGATACACCTTCAAAGTTCACGCCAGCAAATTGTAGGAGGGAGAAGCCAGAAATCAGAGCCAGCATAATTGGATCATCAATCATTACACCCTCACGCATGAAGCGCTGCGAGGGGGGGGGTTGCTATCTCTCTGTCTGTCTGTCTGTCTGTCTGTCTGTCTGTCTGTCTGTCTGTCTGTCTGTCTGTCTGTCTGTCTGTCTGTCTGTCTGTCTGTCTGTCTGTCTGTCTGTCTGTCTGTCTGTCTGTCTGTCTGTCTGTCTGTCTGTCTGTCTGTCTGTCTGTCTGTCTGTCTGTCTGTCTGTCTGTCTGTCTGTCTGTCTGTCCTGTCTGTCTGTCTGTCTGTCTGTCTGTTTGTCTGTCTGTCTGTCTGTCTGTCTGTCTGTCCGTCCGTCCGTCTGCCCGCATCGGCGACCCAAAAAACAATGCATGTGTGTGTGTGTTCCTGTGTGTGTGTGCCGCCCATCGCAAGTGTGTCGTTGCATGCTGAATAAAGACTTCTAAAAAGTCCTGCATTATTATACTATGTCTATACTACTATGTACTAACTATGCTACTATGTCTACGATAAGATAAGATAATTTCTTTATTGATCCCCTTGGGGAATCATATTTATCTATCAATCTATACTACTGTAGCAGCCTAAATATTCTACAAAGTATTCAGTAGTGCTAACCAATTGTTACTTTCCCTGTGTGTGTATAACGTGTGATTAACAGTGTTCCTTTGGATAGCCTAACAGTGTTCCTTTGGATAGCTCACCCAGTCTAACGACGAGGTGAGGTGCTACTCTTCTCCGGCTGCAGTATGGATTACTAACAATAACATTGAGCCCTTTTTCCCTTTCTGGAGCGGTCCTTGAGTGGGACCAGTGGAGGTTGCCAGCAGGGGGCAGAGTGGCAGTGGTGGCAGGTGGAGCGGTGGAGAGAAGCAAGCAACGAGGAAGAGGGAGTTACCTGGAGGCAAAGGGAGCAGGAAGCTCTCTTCGGCATTGGACTTGACCGTGATCAGTCGCAGTTACAGTGGGCGGGTGCTAAAACGAGCCCCCGTTGTTGGAGAGCCCCGTCGGAACGAGCGACGGGTGATAAGAAGAGAGCCCCGTTGGAACGAGCAACGGGTGATGAGAAGTACTTGCTAGTGACGGGTTATCCTAGAAGTATCAGCGATAGTGTGTGAGTAAGAGATACAGAACCGAAGGACTAACGTCTAGAGTTAACGAGACTAACGTCTAACGTTAGCGGGTTATAGTAGTTACTGTGTGCGGTGTATTAGTATGCTGCTAGCGGCTCTGTCTGGCTTGAGTAGACTACCGGGCGCGCGGCGCTGAAGAACCGGTGGTATAGCCAGCCACGTTGCGTTAGTAGCACAACTGATATAGCAGGAGGGTGCGTCGAGACCCGAAGTTTAGCTGTGTTTAGGGTAGCAACAGTATTAGCTCGCGCGACAGCAGCAAGCCAGCAACAGCCAGCGGTGGACGTCTCCCAGACGGTACAGAGGACGCCTCTTCCCACCAGCAGAGGACACCATCCAGCACGCTCCTCCAGCTAACCACTGCCTATGCTGTTCGCCCAGCCTGCTGGCTGTGCTCGCGGGATCGCCGACGCCATCTTGTCACCTGGACGAGTGGTGACAAGGGTGGGTCCGCCATCTTGGCTAAGTACTAACGATACCACGTGTATCAACAGCAACGTCCATTCAAGTGAACGCTAACAACCAGTGTCTAAGGGGTACCCCGAACAATTTAAGCCGGCTTAGGTTAGGTTTTCTTTTGGTAACGTGGGCCCACATTTACTTGGTTTTATTTTGTTATTGATTATTTGATTATTTGGTTATTTGAATTCCCAAATGTTTCTCTACTTCATGCCTGGGTTCCCCTAGTACAAGCGGGATGTTTTAATGTATTGAGCATGCGGTGCCTCTGGTGGGAAGAGCTTCCCCTACATTATAACAGTGAGGGCACCCGGTGCCAATTATGAATAAAGGACAGTGTTAATTGTAATAGATAACATGCCCAGGCTTCTGTAAAAAGACTTGATCGGGATCATTGTGTGTGTCTGTTTCATCCGTTTTCCATTTGCTATTCTAACCCCTGGGTAAATATTGTGACTGCATAATTATTTAACCCTTACACCCCATTCACAGAATAGCATTTGAAGGGTCTATACAAGTGGTCAAGGAAGGGTACTGCTTACAGGGAAGCCCAATAATACTATTGAACTGACAGTCACTGGGTGTGGGAGGGCTGTCGGAGGTACTGGGGGAAGTGAGGGTGTGTGGGGAGCTACTGCTGACTGCCTTGGAAGGCGAGGGAGACCAGAGTACCAGTCCCCAGGTTAGTAAATCCTGGGCCCCATCCACTCCAGCTGCAAGCCCTCCAGAACGACATTCCGGGCCAAAGACGGGGGTACATATAGGTCCAATACTATAGTATCCTACTACCCAGTGTCTGTGTACTACTACTCCCACAAGCAGGGATAATCCACCCTTCTACACTACTATGTACTATGCTACTACAGTATGTCTATACTACTACAGTATCTATTATGCTACTATGCCTATTATACTATGGTACTATGTCTATACTACTATGTACTGTACTACTATGTACTATGCTACTATGCCTATACTACTATGTACTATGCTACTATATCTATTATGGGTGTAACGGTACAAAAACAACATTCGGTACATACCTCGGCTTTGAAGTTGCGGTTTGGTACGGTGCATTTCCGGTACAGTGGGGGAAAGTTTGGTTTTCCATGTTTCACTCAGGGGTGATGTAGTGTGCAGTTACTGTTAAGTAGGGCTGTCAACAAATATTCTATATTCAAATGAATAATTTAAAAAGATGAATTCTTATTAGATTGTGAAAAAAACTGTCCCCAGTGGGTGTTGGCCTGCATGCGCTGCATGACGGATAGGAGACACGCAACGTCACTTTCATCAAGCTGAAGAACGTGCCAGTTCCGGATGTGCATTGCATTAGTGGTTAAAGTTGTATTAGTATAGTACACAGCATGTGCTGAACTGAAGGTCCCATACTGAAATGGTTCGGTACGCATACGTGTACAGTTACACCGCTAATGTCTATACTACAATGCCTACACTACAATGTATTATACTACTATGTCTATACTACTATCTACTGTGTACTATGCTACTATGTCTATACTACTGTCTACTAGTATGTACTATGTCTATACTACTACAGTATCTAGTCTACTATGTACTATGCTACTATATCTACACTACTATGCACTATATCTATACTATTATCTACTATGCTACTATGTCTATACTACTATGTACTAACTATGCTACTATGTCTATACTACTAACTACTATGTAACTAGGCTACTATGTCCATACTACTATCTACTATGTAACTATGTCTATACTACTACCTACTATGTACTATGCTACTATGTCTATACTACTATCTTGTTACGACGGTGCCAGGTAAGAGAGTGGAGTTCCAATAGTGGTGGCAATAAGGAGACGGAGAGTAGGTTTTGCTCTTCACAATACGTCTATCCTCTTTATTCAGGAATGCACTAGAGCAGCCAGGTAAAGAAGAAAGACGGCGGGCGTCAACTGAGAGAGTAAGCAAAAACAAGAAAAACGAAATAATAGAATACAGGGGTACAAGTAACAGCAGCACTTGTCCTAGGTACCGCCGCGTACTGGTTCTGAGAGAGAGTGAAGATCCGACAAGGGACAGAAGAGAACAGGAGTTATTTAAAGTCTGCATTCCCAACATTCCACACGCACCACATAGTGACAGCGAATCATACTGTAGGTGACAGTCAATCAGTGGCAATTACAGAGAGCAAGTGACAAACGTAAGAATGGTGGCAGGATTCTCAGGCCTAACCAGGCCAGAGAACCCAGAACGTTACAGTACCTCCCCCCGACGAACGGCAGCCGACGTTCACCTAGGGGCCTCAGGATGCAGCCGCCGGAAATCGTCGATCAGGCTGGGATCTAAGATATCCCTTTGAGGCACCCAAGAACGCTCTTCTACCCCATACCCCTCCCAATCCACCAAGAACTGAAACCCCCTACCCCTCCGCCTACAACCCAGGATCCTCCATCCGCACCGTGTAGAAGACAGTTTGACCATGAAGGATGCGAGGCAGAGGAACCGCAGGAAGTGGCGGGGACAAGGACGATGAGAGGAATGGCTTCAACAGGGACACATGAAACGTCGGATGAACCCGCATGGAAGCTGGAGGCAGCAACCTGTAAGCCACAGGGTTCACCCGATGAACCAAATGGCCCTATGAAGCGAGGAGCCAGCTTCCTGGACTCCACCCGGAGAGAGAGATCACGGGTGGAAAGCCAAACCCGCTACCCAGGACGGAAAACCGGAGCCGGTCGGCGCTTGCCGTTAGCCTGCCGCTGAGCCTTAACAGAGGCCTTCTGTAGCGCTGTTCGAACCTGGTTCCACGTCCTGCGACAGCGAGCCACATGTGCCTGGGCCGATGGCACCTCAGCCTCCCGTTCCTGTTCGGGGAAAAGAGGAGGTTGAAAACCATATTGACACTGAAAGGGAGACATACCAGTAGAGGAGGAGAGGAGGGTATTATGCGCATACTCTGCCCAGGCCAACCTCCTACTCCACGTCGCCGGACAACCGACAACGTAGCACCTCAGGACACCCTCCAGATCCTGGTTGACGCGCTCCGTCTGCCCGTTCGACTGCGGACGAAACCCAGACGACAGGCTGAAGGAGGCGCCGAGGCCGGAGGTAAACACCCTCCAGAACCTGGAGGCGAACTGAGGGCCCCGGTCGGACACAATATCCACTGGAAGCCTGTGGACCCGAAAGACGTGCTGCACCACCAGGTCAGCCGTCTCTTGGGCCGAGGGAAGTTTGGGAAGGGGAATTAAGTGGGCCGCCTTAGAGAAGCGGTTCACTACCACCAATATGGTAGTGAACCCATCTGAAGGGGGAAGGCCAGAAATAAAATCCAGGGATATGTGCGACCAGGGACGTTTGGGAATAGGAAGCGGCCGGAGGAGACCCGCCGGTGCAAGGCGAGAGGTCTTACTACCCGCGCACACCGGGCAGGCCCCCTCCTCTGTTGGCCACCAGAACCTCCTACGGATAAACTCCAGGGTTCTGGCGGCCCCAGGGTGGCCGGTGAGAGAGGAGGCATGTGCTCACTGCAGCAGGCGCGAGCGCGCAGCCTTGGGCACATACGTCCGCCCCGGTGGACCCCCACCAAGATCGGGCCCCCGTGCCAGAGCCGATCTTACCACCCTATCTATGCCCCATGACACGGGTGCCAAAATCAAGGCCTGTGGAATAATAGGGTGGGGTTTCTCCTCCCGGCCCGGAGGATCAAGCTGGCGTGACAGAGCGTCAGGTTTGACGTTCTTGGAACCGGGTCGATAGGAGATGGAAAAATCGAAATAGAGTGAAGAATAACACCCACCTGGCCTGGCGAGCATTAACACATTCCCCGCCATTGGTTATACCCATCAATATACCCAGTCTGCCACCACTGTAAGCCTAGGTCCATTTCCGGGTTGTATGTCGCAATACACGCCGAAATCATATCGATTATTAAGTTTAGAAAGCGATCCATTATGTACATTGTGTCTGTCGGGAGTCATGCAACGATATCTGACGGCCGGTTGAGTTTAATCGACGCACATCAGCCATATCCTGTAGGTGAGTGTAACTCGCCCGACCATCCACCAGGCGGCGGTATTGAGCCATCGTTGCCGTCACCTATAGGGTCTAGCTGCAGCGTTGCGGCGGTATATATGAATTATGAATGCCATGGTGAAAAAATGAAATATTGATCTCAATAACGCTGTACAGCGAGGTCTGGCGGTCAACGCATGGCGGGCAATAACGCTGTACAGCGTTTTTGGCGGAGAAAGTGTTAAGGCGTTTAGCCCCTTGGATGTAAGCCAAGTTCTTATGATCAGTACAAACAATGAAAGGGTGTGCCGCACCCTCTAACCAATGTCTCCATTCCTCCAGTGCCAATTTGATTGCCAACAACTCCCGATTACCCACGTCATAGTTACGCTCGGCCGAAGACAGTCAAGCACGGATGCACGGTTTCCATGGTGCCAGTTACCCAGGTGGGGTATCTCCCAGGCCTTTCTGTGTGGAGTTTGCATGTTCTCCCCGTGCTCGCAAGGGTTTCCCCCCCGATAAGATAAAACCCAATGGAAAAACATGCACAACAACAAGATCGCTAACGCTGTGGCGTCCTTGACGAAGACGGACAGGAGCACTTGGATTGGTCCCCTGGCGCGGCTCACGTTGTGCCTGTCTGCTCCCGGCTGCCCTTGGGGGGGAAGGACGACGGGATGGGTTAATCGCAGATACGAATTGCATGCATGCATCGCATGTGTGCCAATTGATGACCTCGGAGCAGGTCCTAAATTATAAATTATTATTACTTTCCCGTCCTTTAAGCATCTCTGAGAGATCACCCCCCCCCCCCCCCCCCACCGTGATGTCAGAGGCATCCACCTCCACTATGAACGGAGTCTCTGCATCGTGGCGGATCAGTACAGGGGCAGAGGTAAATCGACGTTTGAGGTTGCAGAAGGCTGACTCCGCCCGAGGCGACCATTCAAAGCCAGGGAGAGAGGCCTTAGTGAGAGCTGTTCGAGGATTGGCTAAGGCGCTAAAATTGCGAATAAAATGCCTGTAAAAATTTGCAAAGCCCAAGAACCGATTTAACTCCTTGAGCGACGAAGGACGTGGCCAGTCCAAGACTGCACTCACCTTGGCTGGATCCATGCGAAGATCACCCTTCGTCAACCTGAAGCCCAGGAAGGAAACGGTGTCAGTGTGAAACACACACTTCTCTGCCTTAACAAATAGCTGATGCTTGAGGAGACGCTGTAGCACCTGACGAACATGCTGTTGGTGCTGCACCATATCCCGGAAAAAAAGTAGGATGTCATCTAAGTACACAAAGACTGACACCCCAATTAGATCCCGCAGCATGTCATTAACAAGGGCTTGGAAAACTGCTGGAGCATTAGCCAAACCAAAGGTCATGACTAAATACTCATAATGCCCGCTGGGCGTGTTAAATGCAGTCTTCCACTCGTCTCCCTCTCTAATCCTGACCAGGTTGTATGCATTACGTAAGTCAAGTTTAGAGAAGA
Source organism: Notolepis coatsorum (assembly GCF_963971535.1). NCBI lineage: Eukaryota > Metazoa > Chordata > Actinopteri > Aulopiformes > Paralepididae > Notolepis > Notolepis coatsorum. Next base: position 28,930,652 of record NC_140165.1, read on the forward strand.
CCTGCGCCCCCTGTAAGCACTCAAAGACGGTGTCCATGAGAGGCAGAGGGTAACGGTTCTTGATGGAAACGTCGTTCAATCCCCTATAATCAATGCACGGTCATTGGGTACCATCCTTTTTTGCTACAAAAAAGAACCCAGCGCCGGCAGGAGATGTGGACGGACGAATATGCCCCGCGAGCAGTGCCTCCTGAATGTACGTGTTCATGGACACTGTCTCCGGGCGAGAGAGGGAAAACATACGCCCACGGGGAGGAGAGGTACCGGGAAGGAGATTAATGAGGCAGTCGTATGACCTATGAGGCGGTAGTGCTATAGCACACGTTTTACTAAAAACGTCCGCCAGGTCCCAATAGATCTTAGGCACGCCTACTAAATCGGGATTAGGAGGTATGACCGAGTCTGCAATGCTCACCACCATCCTGGAGAGAGAAGAGGGAGACAAAAAAGAAGAGGGAGAAGGGGCGGGTAAACTCTCGCCGGAGACCGACTTGACGCCGCTCCCCATTGAGAGTTCACCCCAATTAATGTCCCAATTAATGTCAGGATTGCGTTTGGCTAACCAGGGGTGACCCAGTACAATTACACAGTGAGGAGACATAATGACATACAATTTGACCCATTCCCACCCACCACCAGCCACCTGAATGCGCAGCTGCGCCGTACGCTGGGTAATAATCCCATTACCCAGTGGCTGTCCATCCAACGACTGGACCGGAATAGGCACCTTCAATGTCTCCAAAGGAATACCTTTGTCAACCACATGTATTAGGTTCTCCGCTGCCCCTGAATCTACCAATGCCCTGGTCTTCCTGAAAGATTTCCCACACCCCACAGTGACATAAAAATGTGAATCATGGGTGAAGGGAGAAAAAAGCCCATCTGCTAACGTCCCTCCCGAACCTAGTGAGCCCCCCCGTTCCCCACAAAGCCTGACAGCTGCCGAAACGATGACCGGTCCGCTCACACCGGAAGCAGTGCTTCTGTTCGATGTACCTCCGTCTCTCGGCGTCCGAAAGCGACAGCGCTCCTAGTTGCATGGGCTCGTCACCCAGTGGCTCACTTGTGTACTGCGGGATGAGATCGACACCGGAAGAAAAAGGGAAAAATACCTGAGACGCTGTTCCTTTCTCACGTTCCCTCTCCCGGTGCCGATTGTCCATTCTGATGGCCAGATTGATGATACCATCCAGCCGCTCCGGCAACTCGCGAACGGACAGCTCATCTCTCATCCGAACCGAGAGCCCCTGGACAAACAACACACAATAGGGAATCTCGGGCCAGGCCGCCTCCCAGGCTACAATGCGGAAATCAATGGCATAATCTGCCACAGTGCGAATGCCCTGCCGGCAAGCGGTAAGCCGCCCACCGGCTTTGTAAGATTACCGACAGATTACCGACCCACTTTCCCATTCTGCCATAGCCCAAAAGAGAGCCCGGCCGGTAAGGAGGGTAATGACGTAAGCCACTCGGGACATGGCAGTGGGGAAAGAGCGTGACTGAAGCTGGGCTGAGGCTGTAGCGGCCAGGCTCACGAGCCTCCTCATGGAACATGTTGGCCGTAGCCAACGCTGCCAACCGTCACCCTCTTAAAATAATGGCCTAAGTCATTTTTTGGAGAATTTTTTTTTTTGCCTAACTCATATCTTCATGATGCTGGCCACCCTCTGGTACAATCGCCTACATCCTTAATTGAAAGGATCATGCTGTTTCTACCCTGGAAGAATATTGCCTATGTCAAGAGTGTGACTTAGGCAGTTTTATCTTTTGCTTAAAAGTCACAAGACATGCGACTTAGGCAATTTTACAACTTTTCAAGATGGCAGATGCTTCGAGAAGCAAGAAAAGCTACAGTCTGGATGAAGTAATTTCCATGATTCAGAGCTCGTCCCCTATTGGTAAGTGATAAGGTTTACTATAATATAGGCCAGGCTATACATGTTGTGTAGTTATTTAGTCTTTTACTGTCACAAATTATAGTTTAATTACAAACACAAAATAGTGAATGAATCCAAGCAGAAACGTATCAAAGGAATGCCATACAAGGGCAAAGGTGGCAACAAAATACCTGCAAAGGCTAAGTCCCTGCAATTCAAAGTTCTGTCAACGAGTCAAGACTTTGATTGATTGATTGATTGAAAACTTTATTAACAGATTGCAGAATGGGTACAATACAGTACATCTCAATACACACAATTGTTAAGGGGATGCAGACCAGAGAAAGACTTTCGTCTTGTTTACATCAGGGTCCCCCATTTTCAATTCATCAGGACATATATGACATACATTACATTACATTACATTTAGTCATTTAGCTGACGCTTTTATCCAAAGCGACTTACAAGTTCTGTACGACAAGCCATCAGGAAGGGCACAACTCTATCAGCTGAGCAACAATGTTCATCAAAGTGTTGAGTGCTACAGTGTAGGTTAGTTTATTAGGACAAGTGCATGACAGTACGGTTAGTTAGGGTTAGATTTTTTTTTTATAGTTTTTTTTTTTTTAATTCAGATAATGGTTGAAGAAGTGCGTCTTTAGTCGACGGCGAAAGATTGGACGTGATACATAACATACAGATAGACAGTACTGCTACATCTATACATTTATGACATACCAGATTTGCAAATACAGTACTGTTTGTGATACAAAAAGAGTCCAGAAAAGAGAGTATTGTAGCGCTGAGAGAAAGGAGTCGGAGGCGGTGTCTCGAAGTTAAACCTAATTCCTTTATTATTCATCAGCGTAACAACAAGTCGACGTAGTCGTGTCGACAGTAAGTAAGAATGCCGGTGGCAGGAAGTGCCACCCTATAAATCGTCCGGGGGGAACTACTATTCCCAACAACAGTTCTGTGTGAATTATGTACAGTCACTACACAAGCCCCCCCAGAATTCACCCATAGTCAAAATCCCCCCGGCGTGGGGGAACAATTGCCCGGCCTCTGCATGTGCGGAAAGCCGGGGGCGGGGAGGGCGGAGCGGCGTAAGTGCCCGCGCCGTCCACGACACCCGGGGGCACGAAACGGCCTCAGCGAGCGCGGAAAACCGGGGGCGGAGAGGGGAAAGCGTCGCAAGCGCCCGTACCCTCTCCGACACCCAGGGGCACTGGCATCGGTGAGGCTGCCGGTGGCTCTGTGGGAGGCGGCTCCCGGGGCAACGGCGGACGACCCCTGCGGGGGGGAAGGGCCAACTCCAAAGGTTGGGAAACGTCTACGTGAGCGGGCTTGATCCTGTCTATTGACATGGTCTCCATCCTACCGCCAATGTCGACCATGAGGTCCTTATTACCGTTGGCGGTCGTCAGTCGCGGACCCCCCTCCCCGCCGGCGGTGTCCTCCACCGTCGCCGGTAGGACGCTCCTCTGTGCTCCGGTGTCGCAGAGGAATTTTCGACCGGAGAGTGTGTCCTTAATGAAGAGTAGCCTGTTCGACGTACCTGCGCTCACGGCCGCTACTGGGCGCAGGTGTTGGCGTTTCCCGCCCTGACAAAAGTACAAGGTGGGCGGCACTTTGTTGCTTTCGCGCCGAAGCGTGCATGGAAATAACACAGGCCTGTGTCATTATTGCCGTCGGCCGCGGCGCCTCTCTCCATCTTCGCCCCTCCCCCTCTGGGCATGTGCGCCCGTGTCGGGGCTAGCACCTCTGGGGCTAAGTGCTGCGTGGCCAGGTAAAACCGGTCCGCCTCTTCTGCCAGAGCACGGGGATCCACAATGGTTGTATTGGCAAGTGCCGTCTGTACCCGTGGCGGCATGTGTCTGAGGAACAGCTCTTTAAATAAAAAGTTTGGCTGTTCGGCGCCCAGTAGGTTCAGCATCATCTCCATGTGCTCTGACGGCTTGCTGTCTCCCAAGCCTCGTATATCCAGCAAGCGTCGGGCCCGCTCAGACTGTGATATCTCAAAAATCCTGAGTAGGTGCGTCTTAAACGCCTCATATTTATTCTGGGCCGGTGGAGCGGTAATGAAGCCTACCGTCCTCGCCGCCGTAGTGTTGTTCAGACTCGAGACGACGTGGAAGTATTTTGCGGCGTCATCCACGATTCCCCGTAGGGCGAATTGCGCCTCAGTTTGGGCGAACCAAGCAGCTGCCGACTGCTCCCAAAACTCAGGCAGTCTGAGAAAAACAGCATTGTTTGCCATGTTTGTCGTATCCTCCGTCTCGGAAACTTCTTCGAGACTAATGTCGGGGTCACCAGTGTAGTCAAGTCAAGTCAAGTCAAGTCAAGAGTTTTAATTGTCACGGCATACAGGTATACAATGAAATGCGGCTGGTCTTGCCCGCGACGATGTGCAATACAGTGGTACAACATATAAGAATCCAATAAAATACAGT